>NC_079197.1:162851618-163049118 GCF_029499605.1 Hyla sarda
GTTTATTCACCCGTGAAGAAGCGGCACTCCAAGATAAAGTAATGGCTGTGTTTATTCAACCATCTTGTGCAAAATGCAAAGTTTCAGCCTCACAATGAGGCTTTTCTCAAGCTTGAGAAAAGCCTCATTGTGAGGCTGAAACGTCGCATTTTGCACAAGATGGTTGAATAAACACAGCCATTACTTTATCTTGGAGTGCCGCTTCTTCACGGGTGAATAAACACAGCCATTACTTTATCTTGGAGTGCCACTTCTTCACTTGTCTTTGGATTTCGTGGTTTGGGGTCAAAACCAGAGGAGCAGAGCACCTACTTGTGAGCTCATTTATACAGTGCCGATTTTCCACCTTGGATTACTGCATATATATATATATATATATATATATATATATTTTTTTTTTTTATAGTGTATATAAAAAGTCTACACACCTCTGGTAAAGAGTGACCTTAAAGAACAAATCGTGTCAGAACTTTTTCCACTTCTAATGGAACAATTCCATTGCAAACAATCTGAAATCTTTGAGGTGAAAAGAAAAAAAATTAACACCCTATAACCTGGTTGCATAAGTGTGCACACCCTTAGACAAATACTTTGTTGAAGCACCTTTTTATTTTATTACAGTGATCAGTCTTTTTGGGTAGGCGTCTATTAGCATGGCACAATTTGTCATAGCAATATTTGCCCACTCTTTCTTCGCTCCGACATCTCCTGCACACAGCCCTATTCAGATGACCCCTTAGATCTTCCATTGGATTAAGGTCTGGGCTTTGGCTGGGCCATTCCAAAACGTTAATCTTCTTCTGGTGAAGCTTTTGTGGATATGAATGTGGGCTTTGGGTCATTGTCGTTCTGAAAGGTGAACTTCCTCTTAATCTTCTAAAAATACCTGAAGGTTTTGGGCCAAAATTGCCTGATATTTGGAACTGTTCATAATTCCATCCACCCTGACTAAGACCCTAGTTCCAACAGAAGGAAAAGAGCCCTAAAGCATGATGCTGCCACCGTCATGCTTCACTGTAGGGATGGTGCTATGGTGTCCTGATGATGACTGTCTTCACTGTGTTCCATGGTATATCTGATGCTTTGGAAATACTCTTGTACCCTTCTACTGACTTATATCTTTTAACAATGAGATTCCTCTGATGCTTTGGAAGTTCCCTTGGACCATGGATTTGGCTCTGAGATGCAACTAAGCAAATGTCAGGAAAATCCTACTAGAACAGTTGAATTTTATTTGTGATTATTCAGAGTCACTTTAAACCCTTAAAGGGGTACTCCAGTGGAAAAAAAAAAATTCAAATCAACTGGTGACAGAAAGTTATACAGATTTGTAAATGACTTCAATTTTAAAATCTTAACCCTTCCAGTACTTATAAGCTGCTGTATGCTACACAGGAAGTTGTGTAGTTCTTTTCAGCTGGACCACAGTGCTCTCTGCTGCCACCTCTGTTTATGTCAGGAACTGTCCAGAGCAGAAGAGGTTTGCTATGGGGATTTGCTTCTACTTTGGACCCTGTTTCGGCCAGCTGCTGCGCTCTTCTTCTCTGGTCTGCCTTCTTGCAGACCAGAAAAGTAGATTGCAGATAATACTAATCAGTGCTATGCCTATGCACAGCACTGTTCAGTATATGCAATCATAGAAATTGTAAATAAAAGTACAAAATAAAAGTACAAAAAAGTTTTAATAAAGTCAATGCCACAGCAATGTTTAGTGTACGCAATCTAAACATTCCATGTAATAATCTACTATAGGGACTGAAAAATAATGAATAAAATGTAAAGAAAATGAAAAACCCTTTCCTATAAAAAGTTGAAATTGCCCCCCTTTTCAATTTTTTTAAATAAAATAATTTAAGCAAAAATAAACATATGTGGTATTGCCACGTGCATACTACTGGCTGATATCTCTTCCCGATGTGGTTATACAGGACAGTAGTATGTAAAAAATATCTTATCTAGTAAGGTTCCTATAATAGGAAGGTGTACTACTTCATATGTGGTTTAGGTTAGGGGTGAGGCATTATTGTTATGCCCATTGCGGTTCCTTTTTCCCTTTGGCCTATAAAACATAAAACTTACCTAAAATGAACAAGGGGCTCTTCTTCCTATCTCTCAGGGCTCGATCACTTCCTGTTAGAGTTGCTTCACCATTTTCTGTCTTTATAATCTTTCATGGTGCATGAAAGATTTGGCGGCCCATACAGTACCCCTACACACTAAATTCAATAGGACCTGGCTCCCCTGGTCCCTTTTCCGAGACTCTGGTGACCTTACCCTATGGCTGTGTCTTCATTGGTCATCATAAGGCATGTAAGGATTTACTCATCTTATTCTTTCTTCTTTTCTCTGATTTTTTTCCTTACTAACTTTATTCTTCTGGTTTGTTTTTGGGATCTCTTCCTGACATGTTTTACCCCCTAGAGGGGTTGCTACTTGTGGTTGTTTCTCAAATACTGTTTGTAATTTTGCACCATCCCTGTTCTTTGTACAGTAGTCTTCATTGCCTGAAATGTTATGTACTTTGCTATATTTTTTCCCCATGTATTTTGCCATTTCCTGTGTAATTTTCTTGAGTTCTAAATAAACAGCACATGATTTACCTTTAAAGAGGTATTCTGGCCAAAACATCTTATCCCCTTTCCTTTGGATAGGGGATGAGATGTTTTTGGCAGGAATAGCCCTTTAAGTAAAAAAGGGGTTCAGGAAAAGCAACTCCCCCGAAATTCTAGCTGTTTACCAAGAAAGACTGATGGCTTTTCCATACATTATTGTGGTGGCCCAGTACAGGAGTTGCACCCCTGTACCCTCTCTGTCCTGTCTGGTGGACTCTATTGCAGTGTCCCCAGAGTCCCCCCTTAAGCTCAGTAGTATAAATGGTTAACAAGTGCCTTGTATTATCTATTGTAATGTATGTATAATGTTATGTACCTTTAAATGTTGTTGGTAAGTCATGTAACTAGGGAAGGTGTCAGTGACCAGATGGCTTGTTGGTGACCTATATGACCCCTCCAAAGTCTCCCCCATATAAAGTCCAAGACTTGAAGAATTACAAAGGCACTCACCGGGTACAATGTGACTTCTTTATTTCATAAGATCAATACAGACGTATGGATCTTATGAAATAAAGAAATCACATTGTACCTGGTGAGTGCCTTTGTAATTCTTCAAGTCGTGGACTGACTATATATGTGTTAGTATTCAGCAGGCTGAATGTGGATCCTCTGTGCCAGCGAGGGATTGGCGTGGACCGTACCGGTGGACCGGTTCTAGGTTGCTACTGGTATTCACCAGAGCCCACCGCAAAGCGGGATGGTCTTGCTGCGGTGGTAGCAACCAGGTCGTATCCACCGGCAACGGCTCAACCTCGCTGACTGCTGAGAAGGCGTGGGACAGAAGGACTAGAAAGAGATGAGGTCAGACGTAGCAGAAGGTCAGGGCAGGCGGCAAGGTTCTTAGTCAATGGTGATAGCAGAAGGTCTGGAAACACTGGTATGGCAAACACAGGAAACGCTTTCTCTAGGCACAAGGGCAACAAGATCCGGCAATGCTGGGAAGGGGAAGTGAGGTTATATGAGCAAGGAGCAGGTGGAAGCTAATTAGACTGATTTGGGCCAGGCACCAATCATTGGTGCACTGGCCCTTTAAATCTTAGAGAGCTGGCGCGCGTGCTCTAAGGAGCGGAGCCGCGCGCGCCAGGACGTGACAGCCGGGGACCGGGACAGGTGAGTAGCTTGGGATGCGATTCGCGAGCGGGCGTGTCCCGCTATGCGAATCTCATCCCCGCCGGCAGTGTCAGTGCAGAGCTCCCGGTCAGCGGGTCTGACCGGGGCGCTGCAGAGAGGGGAACGCCGCGAGCGCTCCGGGGAGGAGCAGGGACCCGGAGCGCTCGGCGTAACAATATGCTGCTGTTTCCACAAATGAGCACCACCAACATACTACTTTGTGCACTCACCGCCTATGTGCCGTATGCCTTAGATTGACTGTTCCTGGTAGACTAGCAGTGCCTGCACTCTCTGCATCTTGCTTTTTGGGACACTCCCCCATATAAACCCTGGGAGGAGCTAGCTAGTTAGTTCAGTTCTGGTTTAGAGCTTGCTGAGGAACAGTCAAGACCTGAGAGAGTGTCTGGTGTCCTGAGGAGACCCAAGGCCGACCACGCTGCCAAACTTCTACTAATCCAGTGCCCCACAGGTGAACGTCAAAGCCTGGTAAGCTACACAAGGGGTGAAGTCTGTCTAGTCAGTCCTAGTCAAGTCAGTCAAGTCAGCATGGGTCTGCAGCATTCTGTCCAAGTCCAATCCAAGTCCCAGCGAGCCCATAACCTCTGAAGACGTCACATCTGTGACGAAACATGTTAGGGGGGGCTATGTGAATGGTTTTAATTGACAGCATCAGCACTGTTAACAGCACACACTGCAGGTGTGCTGTTTATAATTTCAATGCTAGTCCAGCTGGATGATTATACAGTAACTACAATATCGTACATGTGATGCTTGGTTTTTAAATCACTTTTTCAGTTCATAATTTTCTACCTTGATTATTGAAAGTTAAGTATTAAAGAATGTTGTAGTGAGGGCTAACAAGGGGACCCTTTACCCAGTCCAATGGGCTGAGTTGTGTGTAAATTAACTATTGTTATGTCCACCCCTCACTAGGGTCAATGCTCTTTGGATCTACATATGTTTTTGCGCAAGTCTCTAAAGTCACTGGTCCCCTCCTTGGGCCTAACTAAGCTGTAAAGACTATTCCATCTGTCTGCCTCAATAAAGCTGCCGTTGTTCTGTAACTTGGTGTTGGAGTCATTATTTGCCCCGTGCCTAGGCCAGGATCCAGCGGCCATACCTTCCGGTGGTGTGGAGGTAAAACCATGCCCTGGCATCACGAATACAAGGGCTTAATGCCATCTGCCCCTAGGGTAATAACATCTGCCCTCATCACACCCTCCCCACATTAACTTTCCCCGGAACTGAACTTTTATTTCATTCCCATAACAAGGCAGATTTCCCATTTCTTTGCCACTTACCCATAGAACATACAGTGGGGATCAAAAGTTTGGGCACCCCAGGTAAAAATTTGTATTAATGTGCATAAAGAAGCTATGGAAAGATGGAAAAATCTCCAAAAGGCATCAAATTACAGATTGGACATTCTTATAATATGTCAACAAAAGTTAGATTTTATTTCCATCATTTACACTTTCAAAATAACAGAAAACAAATAAATGGCATCTGCAAAAGTTTGAGCACCCTGCAGAATTTATAGCATGCACTGCCCCCTTTGCAAAGCTGAGACCTTCCAGTGTCATGGATTGTTCACAATCATCATCTGGGAAGACCAGGTGATGTCAATCTCAAAGGTTTTAAATGCCCAGACTCATCTGACCTTGCCCCAACAATCAGCACCATGGGTTCTTCTAAGCAGTTGTCTAGAAATCTGAAACTGAAAATAGTTGACGCTCACAAAGCTGGAGAACGCTATAAGAAGATAGCAAAACGTTTTCAGATGTCAATATCCTCTGTTCGGAATGTAATTAAGAAATGGCAGTCATCAAGAACAGTGGAAGTTAAAGCAAGATCTGGAAGACCAAGAAAAATATCAGACAGAACAGCTCGCAGGATTGTGAGAAAAACAATTCAAAACCCACGTTTGACTGCACACTCCCTCCATAAAGATCTAGCAGACACTGGAGTTGTGGTACACTATTCCACTATAATGAGAAACTTGTACAAATATGGTCTTCATGGAAGAGTCATCAGAAGAAAACCTCTTCTACGTCCTCACCACAAAAATCAGCGTTTGAACTTTGCAAATGAACATATAGACAAGCCTGATGTATTTTGGAAACAAGTTCTGTTGACCGATGAGGTTAAAATTGAACTTTTTGGCCGGAATGAGCAAAGGTACGTTTGGAGATGAAGGGGAACAGAATTTAATGAAAAGAACCTCAGTCCAACTGTTAACCCCTTAAGGACCGAGCCCTTTTTCACCTTAAGGACCAGAGCATTTTTTGAACATCTGACCACTGTCACTTTAAACATTAATAACTCTGGAATGCTTTTAGTTATCATTCTGATTCCGAGATTGTTTTTTCGTGACATATTCTACTTTAACTTAGTGGTAAAATTTTATGGTAACTTGCATCCTTTCTTGGTGAAAAATCACCAAATTTGATGAAAAAAATGAAAATTTTGCATTTTTCTAACTTTGAAGCTCTCTGCTCGTAAGGAAAATGGATATTCAAAATAAATTTTTTTTGGGTTCACATATACAATATGTCTACTTTATGTTTGCATCATAAAATTTATGAGTTTTTACTTTTGGAAGACACCAGAGGGCTTCAAAGTTCAGCAGCAATTTTGAAATTTTTCACAAAATTTTCAAACTCACTATTTTTCAGGGACCAGTTCAGTTTTGAAGTGGATTTGAAGGGTCTTCATATTAGAAATACCCCATAAAAGACCCCATTATAAAAACTACACCCCCCAAAGCATTCAAAATGACATTCAGTAAGTGTATTAACCCTTTAGGTGTTTCACAGGAATAGCAGCAAAGTGAAGGAGAAATTCAAACTCTTCATTTTTTACACTCGCATGTTCTTGTAGACTCAATTTTTGAATTTTTGCAAGGGGTAAAAAGGATAAAATTTTTACTTTTATTTGAAACCCAATTTCTCTCGAGTAAGCACATACCTCATATGTCTATGTTAATTGTTCAGTGGGCACAGTAGAGGGCTCAGAAGGGAAGGAGTGACAAATGGTTTTTGGGGGGCATGTCACCTTTAGGAAGCCCCTATGGTGCCAGGACAGCAAAAAAAAAACACATGGCATACCATTTTGGAAACTAGACCCCTCAGGGAACGTAACAAGGGGTAAAGTGAACCTTAATACCCTACAGGTGTTTCACGACTTTTGCATATGTAAAAAAAAAATTTTTTAACCTAAAATGCTTGGTTTCCCAAAAATTTTACATTTTTAAAAAGGGTAATAGCAGAAAATACCCCCCAAAATTTGAAACCCAATTTCTCCCGATTCAGAAAACACCCCATATGGGGGTGAAAATTGCTCTGCTGGCGCACTACAGGTCTCAGAAGAGAAGGAGTCACATTTGGCTTTTTGAAAGCAAATTTTGCTCTGGGGGCATGCCGCATTTAGGAAGCCCCTATGGTGCCAGAACAGCAAAAAAAAAAACACATGGCATACCATTTTGGAAACTAGACCCCTCGGGGAACGTAACAAGGGGTAATTTGAACCTTAATACCCTACAGGTGTTTCACGACTTTTGCATATGTAAAAAAAAATTTATTTTTACCTAATATGCTTGTTTTCCCAAAATTATTACATTTTTAAAAAGGATAATAGCAGAAAATACCCCCCAAAATTTGAAGCCCAATTTCTCCCGATTCAGAAAACACCCCATATGGGGGTGAAAAGTGCTCTGCTGGCGCACTACAGGTCTCAGAAGAGAAGGAGTCACATTTGGCTTTTTGAAAGCAAATTTTGCTCTGGGGGCATGCCGCATTTAGGAAGCCCCTATGGTGCCAGGACAGCAAAAAAAACCACATGGCATACCATTTTGGAAACTAGACCCCTCGGGGAACATAACAAGGGGTTAAGTGAACCTTTATACCCCACAGGTGTTTCATGATTTTTGTATATGTAAAAAAAATCTATTTTTTTTACCTAAAATGCTTGTTTTCCCAAAAATTTTACATTTTTAAAAAGGGTAATAGCAGAAAATACCCCCCAAAATTTGTAACACAATTTCTCCCGAGTACGGCGATACCCCATATGTGGCCCTTAACTGTTGCCTTGAAATACGACAGGGCTCCAAAGTGAGAGTGCCATGCGCATTTGAGGCCTAAATTGGGGACTTGCATAGGGGTGGACATAGGGGTATTCTACGCCAGTGATTCCCAAACAGGGTGCCTCCAGCTGTTGTAAAACTCCCAGCATGCTTAGACAGTCAGTGGCTATCTGGCAATACTGGGAGTAGTTGTTTTGCAACAGCTGGAGGCTCCGTTCTGGAAACAGTGGCGTACCAGACGTTTTTCATTTTTATTGGGGAGGGGAGGGGGGCTGTGTAGGAGTATGTGTATATGTAATGTTTTTTACTTTTTATTTTATTTTGTGTTAGTGTAGTGTAGTGTTTTTAGGGTACATTCACACGGGCGGGGGTTCACAGTAGTTTCTCGCTGGCAGTTTGAGCAGCGGCAGAAAATTTGCCGCAGCTCAAACTTGCAGCCGGATACTTACTGTAATCCTCCGCCCATGTGAGTGTACCCTGTACGTTCACATTGGGGGGGGGGGGGACATCCAGTTGTTGCAAAACTACAACTCCCAGCATGTACGGTCTATCAGTGCATGCTGGGAGTTGTAGTTTTGCAACAGCTGGAGACACACAGGTTGTGAAACACCGAGTTTGGTAACAAACTCAGTGTTTTGCAACCAGTGTGCCTTCAGCTGTTGCAAAAGCTACAACCCCAGCATGTACGGACAGCGGAAGGGCATGCTGGGTCTTGTAGTTATGCAACAGCCGGAGGCATACTACTTTGGCTGGGGATGCTGGGGATTGTAGTTATGCAACAGCTGGAAACACACTGGTTTGCTACTTAACTCAGTGTGCCTTCAGCTGTAGCAAAACTACAACTCTCAGCAGTCACCGACAGCCAACGGGCATGCTGGGAGTTGTAGTTATGCAACCACCAGATGCACCACTACAACTCCCAGCATGCACTTTAGCTGATTGTGCAAGCTGGGAGTTGTAGTTATACAACAGCTGAAGGTACACTTTTCCATAGAAAAATGTGCCTCCAGCTGTTGCAAAACTACAAGTCCCAGCATGCCCATAAGGGCATGCTGGGAGTTGTGGTGGTCTGCCTCCTGCTGTTGCATAACTACAGCTCCCAGCATTCCCTTTTTGCATGCTGGGAGCTGTTGCTAAGCAACAGCAGGAGGCTGTCACTCACCTCCTGCTGCTGCTCCACGATGCCACCGCACAGGTCAGTCCCTCGCCGCCGTCGCCGCTCCTGGGGCCCCCGATCCCAACAGGGACGCCGGGGATTGGGGTCCCCAGCACCCGGGGTCTTCTGCCCGCACCCACTCACGTCCTCCGGAAGAGGGGCGGAGCGGGTTGCGGGAGTGACACCCGCAGCAGGCGCCCTGATTGGTCGGCCGGGAAACCGGCCGACGAATCAGGGCGATCGTGAGGTGGCACCAGTGCCACCTCACCCCTGCTGGCAATGGCTGTTCGGGGCCGTCTCTGACGGCCCCGATCAGCCAGTAATTCCGGGTCATCGGGTCACTGGAGACCCGATTGACCCGGAATCCGCCACAGATCGCTGGACTGAATTGTCCAGTGATCTGCGGCAATCGCCGAAAAGGGGGGACATAATGACCCCCCTGGGCGATATGCCGGGTTGCCTGCTGAACGATTTCAGCAGGCATCCGGCACCAGCTCCACTCCAGCTAGCGGCGGGGGCCGGAAATGCTCAGGGCGTATCCATACGCCCTCGGTCCTTAAGGACTTGGAAACGGGTTCGTATCCATACGCCCTATGTCCTTAAGGGGTTAAGCATGGGGGTGGATCAATCATGCTTTGGGGTTGTATTGCAGCCAGTGGCACAGGGAACATCTCACGAGTAGAAGGAAAAATGGATTCAATAAAATTTCAGGAAATTTGGGATGCTAACTTGATGCCATCTGGGAAAAAGCTGACGTTAAAGAGAGGATGGCTTCTATAAATGGATAATGATCCTAAACACACCTAGAAATCCACGGGGGAATAACATCAAGAGGCATAAACTGAAGGGTTTGCCAAGGCCTTCACAATCTCCTGACCTCAACATAATTTAAAATCTATGGATAGACCTTAAAAGAGCAGTGCGTGACAGACAGCCCAGAAATCTCAAAGAACTGAAAGACTTTTGTAAGGAAGAATGGGAAAAGATACCTCTAACAAGAATTGAAAGACTCTTGGCTGGCTACAAAAAGCGTTTACAAGCTGTGATACTTGCCAAAGGGGGCAGTACAAGATATTAACTCTGCAGGGTGTCCAAACTTTTGCAGATGCCATTTTTTTGTTTTCTAACTTTTGTTGACATATTATAAGAATGTCTAATCTGTAATTTGATGCCTTTTGGAGATTTTTCCATCTTTCCTTGGCTTCTTTATGCACATCAATACAAATTTTTACCTGGGGTGCCCAAACTTTTGATCCCCACTGTATTGTACAACTGCAACATACAGCACTGGACTGTTTACAGCAATGACAACTTCCTCTGTTGGTCCAGACTTCCTCTACAGTGTAATATAAAGCTACAGTACCCCCCAATACTGCTACTTTATGGTAAGATAGAACACATCATGTCCTGTTATTTCTATCTGGGAATACTGCAATGTCTTAGGTAATTTGTATTTCAGACGATTTCTAAACCTGTTGTGTAAATGTTCTTTCATTCTTTGATTTCCCAATTTCTTAAAAGCAATGGAATTGCTTAGTGACAGAACATAAATAACTGATCATAATCTATATATCTATCTATCTTATATCTATCTATCTATATATCTCATATCTATCTATCTCATATCTATCTATCTGTATATCTATATATCTCATATCTATCTATCTATCTGTATATCTATATATCTCATATCTATCTATCTATCTTATATCTATCTATATATCTATATATCTCATATCTATCTATCTTATATCTATCTATATATCTATATATCTCATATCTATCTATCTATCTATCTATATTTCTCATATCTATCTATCTATATATCTCATATCTATCTATCTCATATCTATCTATCTGTATATCTATATATCTCATATCTATCTATCTATCTATCTGTATATCTATATATCTCATATCTATCTATCTCATATCTATCTATCTGTATATCTATATATCTCATATCTATCTATCTATCTTATATCTATCTATCTATATATCTCATATCTATCTATCTATCTATCTATCTTATATCTATATATCTCATATCTATCTATATATCTCATATCTATCTATCTATCTATCTATCTTATATCTATCTATATCATATCTGTATATCTACAGTGATCCCTTAACTTACAATGGCCTCAGCATACAATAGTTTCAACATACTTTCCTCTTTTCTGGACTGTTGTAATGTGAAACCAGACTCAACATACAATATACAGACAGTCCAGATCTATGAAACGTGTCAATGGCTGGAAGCATCCACCAATCAGAATGGGCATTCACTGGTAAAATCCCTGTATTACTGAAATGTATGCACTGAATTCCAATCTGGTAGCGCCCCCTACAGTACAGGGAGGTATTACATGTTCTGTACTCTTTACCTGTATTACTGAAGTGTATGCACTGACTGGTGTCTGGTAGCGCCCTCTACAGTACAGGGAGGTATTACATCTTCTGTACTCTTTACCTCTACCAGGGTTAGCTGCTCCTTTGGACACCAGGTGAGGGCGGCTCCATGTTACTTTTTTAGGATACTGTGTACTGTACAGGACCCTGAAGAAGCTCCTGTTCTCTACATAGACAATGATTACAGCTCCCAGCAGATCTTTATTACTTTTATATGTAAGGATTTGCTTTATCTGTATTAGTTATCTACTCTCCTTTCTTTAATCCTCACTTTTTCCTATTTTTGGATGACATTTTGGGGCTTCAGAACCAATTACATTAATATTGAAACTTGAGGGACCGCTGTGCTCAGCTGCCACTTCAATTGAACAGGGGGCTCAGGATCCTCTTTCTCATGATCACTGGGGGTTCTAGCAGTGATCAGACAATTATCCTCCATCCTGCGGACAGAGATGAGTGATGTTAAGGGAACAACCCTTTCAATGATCTATTGTTTGTCCCATGTTAGTAGCGTCAGATTTACAAGTTATCCTACAATCATTATAATATGCCAAAACACAAGAAGATAAGCATTTGATGTATCTATCCCATACACAGAATGTTCGAAATTCCCCAATGATTCTGAATACAGTTACACCCAGTGACTCACAGGTGACGTCTTCTTGGATTTGTTTTCTATCCTTAGTTTTTTCCCTTCATCCAGCTTATATATCAACTGGCTCCAGAAAGTTAAACAGATTTGTAAATTACTTCTATTAAAAAAATCTTAATCCTTTCAGTACTTAGGAGCTTCTGAAGTTAATGTTGTTCTTTTCTGTCTAAGTGCTCTCTGATGACACGTGTCCCGGGAACCGCCCATTTTAGAAGCAAATCCCCATAGCAAACCTCTTCTAAACTGGGCGGTTCCCGAGACACGTGTCATCAGAGAGCACTTAGACAGAAAAGAACAACCTTAACTTCAGAAGCTCTTAAGTACTGAAAGAATTAAGATTTTTTAATAGAAGTAATTTACAAATCTGTTTAACTTTCTGGAGCCAGTTGATATATATATATAAAAAAGTTTTTTTTCCTGGATAACCCCTTTAAGGGCCTGGTCCCTATTACTGTGCCACTGTTCTCAACAGGCATCCCGAAGGGTATACCCATGTGTCTAGGGGTACTCACACTGTTGTCATGTTATGTACAGTTTAGTGCATACTTTGTTGTAATTTACTTGAATCCGGGCTGAAATGATGAATAACATATACGGATATTGGTCAAGACCAGTGGTCTCCAACCTGCGGACCTCCAGATGTTGCAAAACTACAACTCCCAGTATGCCCGGACAGCCGTTGGCTGTCCGGGCATGCTGGGAGTTGTAGTTTTGCAACATCTGGAGGTCCGCAGGTTGGAGACCACTGGTCTAGACTCTACATGTTGTATGTGTACCCCATGGAGTATGTGCTGTATTTCTAGGGGGGGCTTCAACCAGGGCTGGTCCAAGGATTTTTGTCACCCTAGGCGAAAGCTAATTTTGCCACCCCTTGACCCGCCTATTGGCTCCGCCCTTCGACATGCCCCACCTTACTACTGGAGTGACACCCTGTAACAAACCTCCTCCTAATGAGGCAGATATATGGAGGAGCACTCGATGTCAGGATTCTGGGCGGACCTGACCTACCTGTCAGGCCTCGGAGGTGGCGCTGCGCTCCCCCAGCAGGCTGAAGAATGCAGATTATTTTGGTACCGGGAGGGGGATGTGGCAATGGTGGTGCTGGCTGGGCGGGTGTTTCAGATGAGCGGCAGTGGCTTTGGATGCTGGCTGGCTACTAACTTTCATGCGGCGGACAGAGCGGCGCCCCCATCATGAGTGTGCTCTAGGCGGCAGCCTATTTTGCCTCTAGGCAGAATCGGCCCTGGCTTCAACTGCTCTGATGGCAGCTTTGGGGTCCCTTTGATATAGTTAATTTGAATTGGATGTACTTTGCCCCATCTTCCAAGCACATAAAGACCAATGCTATTTGGAGCCCGGGCAGTGGGTCACCTGACTACCAACCTCAACCTAACTCTTTAGATGCTGCGATCAGTGCCACCCACTGTATACTGGAGTAGATGGAGTCGGCACTCGTGTAGTTAATGTGGCGCTCGCAGACCGATAGGTAAATCTAGATAGTAGAAATTAAGTCTCGGCACTCACGGATCTCATGCAAATTCTTTCGGTGTTTATTCACACGTAAGGTGATATACAGAACGCGTTTTGGCCACAAGCCGTTATCAACCGTAAAAGATTACGGTTGATAACGGCTTGTGGCCGAAAGGCGTTCTGTATATCACCTTATGTGTGAATAAACACCGAAAGAATTTGTAAGAGATCCGTGAGTGCCGAGACTTATTTTCTACTATCTAGATCCACCCAGTCTATAAACCAATGTTTCCCAACCAGGGTGCCCCCAGCTGTTGCAAAACTACAATCTCAAGCATGCAGGGAAAATGTAGTTTTGGAACAGCTGGAGGCACCCTGGTTGTAAAAGACTGATTTAAAGGTAAAAAAAAAAAAGACAGGTGCCAGTGGGTTTGTAATGCTCATCAGATCCCCACAGTGTGATCACGGGAGTCCGATGGGTTAAAATGGTGGCTGGAGTCCGCTTATAATGCCTCCCTCCGCCGTATTGTTACTCATGTAATCCAGCCTAGCAGAGACAGACTGTATCAGTAGAGCGCTGATCACTTTGTACAATGCTATGTTATAGCATAGCATTGTACAGTGGTTGCTATGGGCAACTCAGTAACTTATCCTTTAGACAGGTTTTGAAAAATCTCCCCCCTATGGGGAGATCCTGCATGGTGAATGGAATAAGCGTAAACAAATAACAGAAATGCTGATTTTTTATAACGGTAAAAATAACAGATCCCAGCGCAAAAAAAAATGAGCTCTCATATAGCCCCATGTACGGAAAAAAAATAAAAAGTTATAAGGGCCAGAATAGGGCAATTGTAAGCATTTCAAAATCAACTGGTGCCAGAAAGATAAACAGATTAGTAAATTACTTCTATTAAAAAATATTAATCCTTCCTTCCAGCACTTATTAGCTGCTGAATACTACAGAGGAAATTCTTCTCTTTTTTGCAACACAGAGCTCTCTGCTGACATTTTTTTTTTTTTAAATCAACTGGAAGTTAAACAGATTTGTAAATTACTACTATTTAAAAAATCTTAATCCTTCCAGTACTTATTAGCTGCCGAATGCTACAGAGGAAATTATTTTCTTTTTGGAACACAGTGCTCTCTGCT
This sequence comes from Hyla sarda, assembly GCF_029499605.1. Lineage (NCBI taxonomy): Eukaryota > Metazoa > Chordata > Amphibia > Anura > Hylidae > Hyla > Hyla sarda. The sequence goes on from NC_079197.1 coordinate 162,866,264, forward strand.
GACATCATGACCACAGTGCTCTCTGCTGACATCTCTTTTAAGAACTGTCCAGTGTAGGAGAAAATCCCAATAGCAAACATATGCTGCTCTGGACAGTTCCTAAAATGGACAGAGATGTCAGCAGAGAGCACTGTGCTCATGATGTCAGCAGAGAGCACTGTGTTCCAAAAAGAAAATAATTTCCTCTGTAGCATTCAGCAGCTAATAAGTACTGGAAGGATTAAGATTTTTTAAATAGTAGTAATTTACAAATCTGTTTAACTTCCAGTTGATTTAAAAAAAAAAAAAAAAAAAAGTTTTCCACTGGAGTACCCCTCTTCCAAGGGAGTACCTACCCTTCTTATCTGCTGTTGTCCCAGCAGATTCTGCCTTATATAAAGCCCTGAATGGCAGACAAAGTTAACCCATGCTGTGCATTTAAAACTCATTTAAAGGGGTACTCAGGTGGAAAAAAAAGTGGAAAACAAATGTTTTTAATCAACTGGTGCCAGGAAGTTCTACAGATTTGTAAATAACGTTTATGGAAAAGTCTTAATCCTTCCAGTACTTATCAGCTGCTATATGCTCCAGAGGAAGTTGTGTAGTTCTGTTCAGTCTGACCACAGTGCTCTCTGCTGACACCTCTGTCCATGTCAAGAACTTTCCAGAGCAGGAGAGGTTTTCTATGGGGATTTGCTTCTACTCTGGACAGTGTGGGAGACAAGGGAGCGAATAGTAAAAGAGGACAGGTCTCCAATACATATGGGGGACATTATCAGCAAAAAATCGGACTAAACCATCCATCGGGTGAGGCCTATGCCTATGGACCATATCGAAGCTCCGCAACCTATCCCTAGTGGAAAGGGGAGTATTTTTCTAATGTCTAGGAGTGACAGCATGGCTGCTACTTAGAAGGTAATAGGGGATTGAGTTTATTTTTTAAGTTTTAATTTGAAGAAAAGAAAATATTTAAGGAAGGGGCATAGTGGTGTATGTTCGATGTGTAATCACTGTCCTGATTCAGATATCTATGAAAAGGGCAACAATTGGGAATTTTTTATGGTGTGATAGTTTCCTAATACGGTTGCAACCTTCATATCCTATTTGATTTCGTTGTTTCTCAAGATCCTCTTTTAAGGTATAAACTGCGTAGACGAGGAGGTGATGGGACATAGAGGACGCAGGAACTGCGAAGAGTGAGGATTCAGATTGAAAAAGACTGCAGGCCAAGAAAACACCATACACGGCATCCGGACATTCAGGTAATGCAGTGTTTTCCAACAAGTGTGTCTCCAGCTGTTGCAAAACTACAACTCCCAGCATGCTGGGAGTTGTAGTTTTCCAACAGCTGGAGACACACTGTTTGGAAGATACTAAGGAATGCATTGTTGGCTTTTCATAGTGATGAGGCTGGACTGTTCTCCATAATTTACTAACAGATTTATCCGAAATTCATGCCTGCCCTTATGGACTGACTATTTTTGTTTAATATATTTTATTTTCATTTCTGTCTTTAAAAAGACATAACCATATGAGTGATTCAGGGGCGGACACAGACAGCAGAGGGCCCTTGTGCAAAGAATGTCCCTGCCCCCCCCCCCCCCTACTTCCATTAACCCCCTGCTCCTTGCATTCACCTCATCCTGCCCCTCCTTCCATTCACCCTCCACTTCTATTAGCCCCCCCCCTCATGCTTCCATTCCCCCCTCACTGCTTCCATTGACCCCCCCGCTCTTTCTTGCATTCAGCCTCCCTTGCTTCCATTCACCCCCCACTTCCATTACTTCCATTACCCCCTGCTCCTTCCATTCTCCCCATCCTGCCCCTCCTTCCATTCACCCCCATGCTTTCACTACCCCCTTGCACCCATTAACCCCTCCTGCTCCTTCCATTCACCCCATCCTGCCCCTCCTTCCTCCCCCTGCGCTTCCATTAACCCCCCTGCTTCTTTCATTCACCCCATCCTGCCCCTCATTCCATTACCCTCCCTGCTTCCATCAACCCCCCCCCCCCCCGCTTCCATTAACCCACTCCCCCTGCTTCCATTAACCCACTCCCCCTGCTTCCATTAACCCCCTCCCCATGCTTCCATTACACATACACCCCCACTTCCCTTAACCCCCCTGCTTCCATTAACCCCCCCCCCCCCCCTGCTCGTTCCATTCACCCCATCCTGCCCCTCTTTCCATTCTCTCCCCCTACGCTTCCACACACTCATTTCCATTAACCCCCCTCCCCCTGCTTTCATTACAATCCCCCCCCTGCTTCCATTAACCCCCTGCTCCTATAATTTAGGTAGATAGATAGATAGATAGATATGAGAGATAGATAGATATGAGATAGATAGATAGATAGATAGATAGATATGGGATAGATAGATATGAGATAGATAGATAGATAGATATGAGATAGATAGATAGATAGATAGATAGATATGGGATAGATAGATAGATATGAGAGATAGATGGATAGATAGATAGATAGATAGATATGAGATAGATAGATAGATAGATAGATAGATAGATAGATATGAGATAGATAGATAGATATGGGATAGATAGATAGATAGATATGAGAGATAGATAGATATGAGATAGATAGATAGATAGATAGATAGATAGATAGATATGGGATAGATAGATAGATAGATAGATATGGGATAGATAGATAGATAGATAGATATGAAAGATAGATAGATATGAGATAGATAGATAGATAGATAGATATGGGATAGATAGATAGATAGATAGATAGATAGATAGATATGGGATAGATAGATAGATAGATAGATAGACAGCAGACATAGGGCAGCACGCCTTAGAAGTAGTTGCAGTGGGTGCACGCAGTAGGGTGGCCGGGTCCCAGGCAACGGATAACTAGATAGTGAAAATGTCTCTTAGCCTAGATAAAGAAAAAGAGATATCCAAATAAACAACAATAACACGTTGAAATGAAGTTCAAGGCGGATTTTAGCTTCTCCTGCTTCATGGGGGGTTTGGAGTGATGTCCCACTTTGAAGCAAGTCGACTCCTTGTTCAGGCTTCTTTACTATCCTTGTGGAATGTCCATCAGGTTTTATTGGGAAGCCCTATTTATAGGGTATGTCACCCGAGTGCAGTGGTTACTTGATGAAAGCTTTTCCTCATTTGTATTGTAGTTCGAGAGAGGTCTATAAAGACCGATATGTCTTTGTAAGTCTTGTTATATCGTTGGGTTTCCTCGTTACTCCTTCATTTTGTAGAAATGGAATCTTGCTATTACATCCCTTGGTAGGGAAGGGTCAATGTTGCGGGGGCTCTAGGAAGACGATGTACTCTGTCGATTTCTAGGTCTAAGGTAGTGCAGGAAGGTAATATGGCTGTAACAAAGTCTTTCAAGTACTTTTCCAGATCTATTGGGAGGCAACCAACAAAACTGGAATTTTGGCATATGGTTTAGGGGAGGGGGATTACGATATTTGGGTTGGGACTTTTACAGACACAAAAGTACAAATTATGTTTATTTCCTGCTTTTGATTGTTGCTTTTTTTACTTTAATTGTCAGTTTTTTTGGATAGTTAGAAATTCAGTCCCTTGCATTATACACTGCAATACAGTGGTCCCTCAACATACGAGGGTAATCCTTTCCAAATGAACCATCGTTTGTTGAAACCATCGTATGTTGAGGGATCCGTGCAATGTAAAGTATAGGAAGCTGTATTCACCTGTCCCCGCCGCTCCGGACCCATCACCGCTGCCCTGGATGTCGCCCTCCATCGCTGTCGCCACGTTCCCGTGGTGTCCCCGACACTCCGGACGTCTCTGCTTCCCTGGGATCCTCGCTCTCCGCTCTCCGTCGCCGTCTTCACTTCACTACGCTCGCACGCCGCTCCTATTGGATGACGGGACGGCGTATGCGCGACATGATGAGGGGGTCGTGAAGAGGACGCTCCGGAGCCTCGAGGACAGGTAGGAGACCATCACCGGAGCACACGGGGCACCGTAAATGGCTATCCGGTGGCAGCTGAAGCAGTCTGCGCTGCCGGATAGCCGTTTATGCGATAACCCCGACATACAAAAGCATCGTATGTTGATGCTGCCTTCAACATGCGATGGCCTCTGAGAGGCCATCGCATGTTGAAATTATCGTATGTCGGGGCCATCATAGGTCGGTGGGTCACTGTACTTGTACAAGTTCAGAACCCTTTAATACAGTCACCCAGGGTTTAGGGTGGGAGCCCTGGGTTTTCCCCCTATGTAACGGCTTAGATATCATATTTTATAAACCTCCAGTATCAGAGTAATGTCTAATCGATACCACTGAGGGTGTGTGTCGGCTGTAATAAGCAGCCGGCCACCACCAGGCTATATATTCCCCTAACAACACAATGACATAAAAGTACATTATGGGGGGTTACAGAGCTGGTCCATAGAATAATGGTCTACATGTCTGGTGGGGCTGTTCCCATAACTCCAATAGACTGTAATAGAGAAAGCTACAGGGACAATGTAAAAGTTTATCACATAAGTAGCTAAAACAAAATTATAACATCGCAATAAATGTTGAGCGTTATATGTATCACAGTAGTCAATAACTGTTTACTGCATATTGTTTTCTGGGCAGATACAGTGTGGTATAATGTCCCCCTACTGTACACCACAGGAAAAAACTACATTGGGTACATTGTTCCTGATAATACACACTTCAACTGCTGCAGAACCTCTTTCAAAAAAGGAAGTAAAAGTTGAATACAATAAGGCTACATCGCAGCTTTTGGCACAAAACTGGTCGCATGGCCAAAGATTACTGTGTTGCACTGCAGGGAGGGTGTTGCGTGGCAGCTAATGTAGGTGAATGGGATGGCGTTGTGACCCATAAGGGATCTAACAGAAGCGAGAAATCAATCTCGGATGAATTTCTTGCAAATGTTGGATTTGTGGTCACAGCCACTTTTTGGTCACAATGTGACCCCATTCACTTTCTTTAGATGCTATGCAGTATGGTCCCAGTTAGTCACAAAGCATTTAGTCAGCAAGTTTTGGTACCTGAAATTGGGGCTGAGCAGGAGGTATATATTGTACACCTCCTGTCCAGCCAGGAAAGAGTTAAGTTGCAATGCTATGTATTGCTGCTTAACTCTTTTGGGGACACACAGAAGCCAGAGATCTATAGAGAACGCTGGTTACTCAGCATTGCTAGTTATCTCCTTACTGGCTTTGCAGGCAAAGAGCTTGTTATCTGTGGGTCTCCAAAAGAGTTAACTAGTGGTGCACAGCATTGCTACTTAATTCTTTCCTGACCGGGCAAGAGGCATTCAATGTATGCCTCCTGCTCATGCGAGCTAAACCCGTGATGATTGTATATCCCCAGGCCCATTTAGAGCTGGGACTCCTGTCAGCAAAGTGACTGGAGATCCGCTTCTGTATAGCATTAAGCCTCGCTGTAAGCATGGCTGTATTCCGTACACATGTGCCGACTAGTACTACTCCATGCATGGGGCTCACCGAGTGACACAAGATACATTTTTATTGCTAGATAAATGACCCTTAAAGTTTTAATTTTTTAAAACAACTTTAAATAGACTTTATAAGATGGAATTAATAACAAAGATGTGTGTTATATAGAGTCTGTTGGGTTTGTCTCTTTTCAGTAGATCGTGTTCTGGACAGGATAACCAGATCCACTAAAAGGCTCAATGATGGACTGTGGGGCAAAACCCCTGATTTTCTTCACTCTCTGTGCACTCGGTAAGTGAAGAATGATGAGGATGAGGATGAAACTATGAGGCTCTATGCTTTATGGCAGTGGTCTTCAACCTGCGGACCTCCAGATGTTGCGAAACTACAACTCCCAGCATGCCCGGACAGCCAACGGCTGTCCGGGCATGCTGGGAGTTGTAGTTTTGCCACATCTGGAGGTCCGCAGGTTGAAGACCACTTCTCTATGGGATGTCTCTTAGGCTAGGTTCCCACCCAAAATGTCCAAATGGCATGTCGACATGTCAGTGCTCAGACAGTAACGGGCCCAATTCATTTCAATGACCCGAGTGTAGTCAACTAGTGACTGTTTTGTCTTGGTCTTATATATACTCGGGAAATGACGCAAAAGCGGTCAGCGGCTGACAATGCTTGGGCCATTAAAGGGGTACTCTGCGGGAAAACAATTATTTTTTTTTAAATCAACTGATGCCAGAAACAGATATGTAAATTACTTCTATTTAAACATCTTAATCCTTCCAGTACTTATTAGCTGCTGTATTCTCCAGAGGAAGTTCTTTTCTTTTTGAATTTCTTTTCTGTCTGACCAGAGTACTCCCTGCTGACACTTCTGTCCATGTCAGGAACTGCCCAGAGCAGGAGAGGTTTGTTATGGGGATTTGCTCCTACTCTGGACAGTTCCAGACATGGACAGAGGTGTCAGCAGAGAGCACTGTGGTCAGACAGAAAGGAAATTCAAAAAGAAAAGAACTTCCTCTGGAGCATACAGCAGCTGATAAGCACTGGAACGATTACAATTTTTTAATAGAAGTAATTTAAAAATCTGTTTAACATTCCGGCACCAGTTGATTTAAAAAAAAAATTCCGGTGGAGTACCCCTTTAAAATGCCTGTTTAAGCATGGATATATTGACATGCCATTTTGACATTTTTCCGATGTATCAGTGCCCGAGAAGCACAAATAGTAGATGTGCCTGTAGAGTAAATACATTTTTTTTTAAAGAGGAAAAGCTTTAGCAAAATCATATTTTACACCATGTTACTTTAAAGGGGTTATCCAGGGAAAAACTTTTTTATATATATCAACTGGCTCCAGAAAGTTAAACAGATTTGTAAATTACTTCTATTAAAAAATCTTAATCCTTTCAGTACTTATGAGCTGCTGAAGTTGAGTTGTTCTTTTCTGTCTAAATCCTCTCTGATGACACCTATCTCAGGAAACGCCCAGTTTAGAAGAGGTTTGCTATGGGGATTTGCTTCTAAACTGGGCGGTTCCCGAGACAGGTGTCATCAGAGAGGATTTAGACAGAAAAGAACAACCTTAACTTCAGAAGCTCATAAGTACTGAAAGGATTAAGATTTTTTAACAGAAGTAATTTACAAATCTGTTTAACTTTCTGGAGCCAGTTGATATATAAAAAAAGTTTTTTCCTGGATAACCCCTTTAGGCTTTGGAGATGTACATTCTTCTTATGTATGCCGCTATATCATAATAAAAAAATAAATGTAAATTAATCCTGGTAGAAAAAACAGACATGGCCGCACATCCACAATTTTGTATTATGATCTAATTGCTTCTCAGCATAATTACAAAAACTAACAGGTTGTTAGTATCTACGTTTTGATCAAAAGGTACAAGCCCACTCGCCACGTCAAGGCCACCTATTCAGAGTGGGTCCCTAACGTCCCTAGCATAAAATGGTGGAGCACTGGGCGGCGCCCACCACCGCCGCGACACCAGTGCCCACAGACACGGCGCCATGGCAGCAACGGACGCCGCACAGCACCAGACCAGTGTGAACAAGGTGTAACAGCTCACTTACCATGTGCTCCCAGTCAGACTGGGAGACTGCTAGAAAATGAAAGGGCCCATGTGTAGCTACCTGCTACTTATATAGGGTTGGGCTGAGGGGGTGGGTTGTTCACACTGGTGTGGTGCTGTCGTTGCTGCCGGGGCGCCGTGTCTGCGGGGGGTGCGGCCCGGAGACTGGTTTGGGTGGCACTGGGGCCACTCTGCCAGTGGGTCATTCCGCCTGTGGGCACCGGTGTCGCGGCGGGGCTACGCCATTTTATGCTAGGGACGTTAGGGACCCACTCTCAATAGGTGGCCTTGACGTGGCGAGTGGGCTTGTACCTTTTGATCAAAACGTAGATACTAACAACCTGTTAGTTTTTGTAATTATGCTGAGAAGCAATTAGATCATAATACAAAATTGTGGCTGTGCGGCCATGTCTGTTTTTTCTACCAGGATTCACACAAATGTAAATTAAACTCTCTCTAAATAAGTGTAAACTCCCTTTAAGGGACAATATATGTATATATATATATATATATATATATATATATATACCGTATTTATCGGGGTATACCACGCACCGGCCTATAACACGCACCCTCATTTTACCAAGGATATTTGGGTAAAAAAAGTTTTTTACCCAAATATCCATGAAAAAATGAGGGTGCGTGTGTGCGCGTGTGTGCGCGTGTATACCCCGATACACCCCCAGGAAAGGCAGGGGGAGAGAGGCCGTCGCTGCCCGCTTCTCTCCCCCTGCCTTTCCTCGGGTCTAGAGCGCTGCTGTCGGCCCTTTTCACCCCCTGGTTAGCCAGGGGGAGAGAAGCGGCGCCGACAGCCAGGGGGAGAGAAGGGGCAGCGGCACCCATTGCCGGCGCCGCTGCCCCGTTGCCTCCCCCCATCCCCGGTGGCATAATTACCTGAGTCGGGTCCGCGCTGCTCCAGGCCTCCGTCGTGCGTCCCCAGCGTCGTTGCTATGCACGGCGCGGCGCTCTGACGTCATGCGCCGCGCCGTTCAGCGCATAGCAACGACGCCGGGGACGCACGACGGAGGCCTGGAGCAGCACGGACCCGACTCAGGTAATTATGCCACCGGGGATGGGGGGAGGCAACGGGGCAATGGGTGCCGCTGCCCCTTCTCTCCCCCTGGCTGTCGGCGCCGCTTCTCTCTCCCTGGCTATCGGCGCCGGCACCGATAGTCAGGGGGACAGAACGGGCAGCGGCGCCGATAACCAGGGGGTGAAAAGGGCCGGCAGCAGGGCTCTAGACCCCAGGAAAGGCAGGGGGAGAGAAGCGGGCAGCGACGGCCTCTCTCCCCCTGCCTTTCCTGGGGGTGTATCGGCGTATAACACGCACACAGACTTTAGGCTAAAAATTTTTGCCTAAAAAGTGCGTGTTATACGCCGATAAATACGGTATATATATATTGTTCTAAGCAAAAAGGAATGTGAAAAAAATCATACAAACTAAATATTTTTTAACTGAAATATGTTTTATTTAAAAATAAATAAAAAAACACCTATACAATAACATATACCCCATAACTTTTTACTATATGTACTAACCCATACTAAAAATCATTTATTTTTAGGTCAACGATTTACTGTAAAAATAAAATTATTCCTTTGCCTTCCCAAATTATATTCATAAAAACTGTATGCTAACATATACGGTACATTATCCTAAATGATGCGTTTAGAAACTATGAATTCTCAAATATAATAACAAGATCCTTTAGTGCTGTGTTAATGCAAAAAAGAAAAAAGTTTTAAAATACTAATTAAAAATGTCATTAAACAAAAGTGATAAATAAATTGGTCCTCAAGGAAATAAATGAATCTAACAGTACAATTATGATAGTGGAAGTAAAGGGGTACTCAGGTGGAATTTTTTGTTTTTTTTTAAATCAACGGATGCTAAAAAGTTAAACAGATTTGTAATGTACTTCTATTAAAAAATCTTAATCCTTCTAGTACTCATCAGCTGCTGTATGCTCCAGAGGAAGTTGTGTAGTTATTTCCAGTCTGACCACAGTGCTCTCTGCTGACACCTCTGTCTGTGTCAGGAACTGTCCACAATAGGAACAAATCCCCATAGCAAACCTCTCCTGCTCTGGACAGTTCCTGAGACAGACAAAGGTGTCAGCAGAGAGCACTGTGGTCAGACTGGGAAGAACTACACAACTTCCTCTGGAGCATACAGCAGCTGATAAGTGTTGGAAGGATTACAAAATGTTAATAGAAGTAAATTACAAATCTGTTTTACTTTCTGCCACCAATTGATTTGAAAAAAGGTGGGTTCTGACGTGTCAACCAGACATGAAAGTTTCAAAAACCTCTATTGACTTTATAAGGGGGCCTCCACCAATGTTCCTTAGTGTCATGTGACTACTTTATGTAGTTCCTGTTCCTCTATAGATCTCATATTCTCTTGTCATTTTCTCCACAGTTGAAGCCAATCTAGAAATCAAGACTGATCTAGAAATTTTGGTTTCCGTCCCATCAACCCACATCGGAGACACAGAGATTGGGTCAGCAGCCTTATCTGTCAGATCTGGTCACCCGTTATTGTACAATGTTGTAGTCCAGAAGAATCAAACCCAATGCATCAATTCCACCGATCCCCTGTGCTCCTCAATGATCAAAGAGCCAATGGTTGACGTGTTGGTGAATTCGAGATCAAGTAATGGATCACGTTTCACCAATTCCTACTCCATTAATGGGTCACGAGAGCTTGTCATAAATGTTGACCCTGAAGTCAGTGTAAGACCTGAGATTGTGGATGGTGAAAATGACAGAATCACAGTGAATCTAGATATTATGTATGATACGGCCAAAACTCAACGTGACTCCCTCAGGTCAAATAGGAAACCTACACAATTTAGCCTTAATACTACATTTACCACCATGATCATAGAAGAAGATAATGGACAAGGCAATGGACAAGGCAACGGACAAGGCAACGGACAAGGCAACGGACAAGGCAATGGACAAGGCAACGGACAATCTGCCCTGAGTGAGTTTACAACAATTAAGAACCTATTTAAAAAAATTATTAGGAAGGAAGAATGGCCGATTATATGTGAAGTTACCATGTAACACTTAGGTCACTAATATCAGATGGGTGGTCACGGGGCCGGAGCATTGTGACATCAAGGCTCCACCCCGTGTGACGTCACGCTCCGCCCCCTCAATGCAAGCCTATGGGAGGGGGCGTGACAGCTGTCACGCCCCCTCCCATAGGCTTGCATTGAGGGGGCGGAGCGTGATGTCACATGGGGGCGAAGCTGTGACGTCACAATGCTCCGGCCCCGTGATCACCAGTCATCAGACCCAGAGCGAACATGCTCCGGGGACTGATGGTATCGGGGTGCTGCGTGCAAGATCACGGGAGTCCCCAGCGGCAGGACCCCCGCGATCAGGCATCTTATCCCCTATCCTTTGGATAGGGGATAAGATGTCTTAGCGCCGGAGTACCCCTTTAAGGACATTGTGTGTTCAGCTCTCCTGACATGTCTGATGTATCCACGAAAGAAACTTTCAACTTACAAATCTCTGTTATGCTGTTCCTCTGTTATTCCTCTTGGTAATGTATGAATTAATTGACAACTGGGTGTTACCATTTCCTTCTGCTAATCAGGCATGTCCATGTAGACTCCCAGTGCTAATGGTGTCATACTGTCTGTAAGGACATTTCCTGTTGACAAGAGGAATGGCAATGCCATTTGTCAATTTATTAATTGGAATAAAAGAGGAACAGCATAATTCAAGGTTAAATAAATTTAAACATTTTAAAAAAGATGCTCCATCATGATTTGCAGGTCAGGAGAACTGACAGACAGAGCTGGATTGGCCTACCGGGATACCAGTGGGCCAGCAGGGGCCGGACGACGTCTTAAGAAAATGTCTGGCCACCCAACACTGCCAGCCTGGCCCTTCCTGCGGACTGGTTCACAGTGGGCCCCAACCCTCCCACTAGCACATAAGGCCTCTATGCATTTAGGAGCTTAGGATCTTTGTTCTGATCTGTGGGTGTCGTAGCTAAGATCTATAAGCTTCCCAGCACCCAACTACTGAGTCCAGACCTGCGTGGGGCCGCACAGGACATCTGCATCCAAGTGTAGGTTGCGCAATGATGTCATTTCATTGCGCCGCCTTCCACCTGAGCAGACTAAGCGGCTGTTCTTGGGCACGGCGGCTGTTCCTAAGAATCAATAGCTAAGTGTATTTTTTTGTTACTGTAAAACGTTGGGGGGGGGGGGGGTGAATTAAGAGTTAAATATGGATGGGTAATATCGAGGGAAAGAGGAGGGGGGGAGCCAAGCAGTAGCCTACCGTATCTACCTATGTAATATGGGGGGGGGGGGTTAAGTCATGTATGGTAAAAGTTGACATGATGGCCTGGAATGGATGGAAAAGACAGGGAAATCATTTACTTAACCCCTTCATGACATAAAACGTAAATGTACTTAACGCACCAGGACATACATTTACGTCCTATCTATGACGCGAGTACTGGAGCGGTGCTCGCATCATGCATGGCAGGTCCCGGCTGCTATCAGCATCTCTGGGCAGGCAGCGGTGGCGTCCGGAACACAAAAGACCGCAGCTTCTAGGTTTGTGACATCATGCATCTCCCCCCCTCCATTCATGTCTATGGGAGGAGGCGTGAAGGCTAGTACATAGCCGCCACATCTCCTCCCATAGATGTTAATGGAGGTGGCTAGGCGGCTGTGACCACCAGTCATCCGACAGAGTTTGTGCACAAGATGACTGGGGTGCTGCAGCAGAGATCAAGCAGGGGGGGCAGCAGCGGGACCCCCGCTATCTAACATCTTATCCCCTATCCAAAGGATAGGGGATGAGATGTTTAGTAGCGGAGTACCCCTTTAAGTATGTGGGCTGGTTGGGTCTATGTTTGTTGGCTGATTCTTCCTCCCAGACCGGCCCTGCTGACAGGTCCTCTTTAAGGAGGAAAACTTGGTCCAAGAATAGTGACAGAGAAAGAGGGGGGGGGTTAAAATTAAGTGTAATCTAGAGAATAAAGAGAATTGTTCTGATCTCTCTCCAGGTTGTGCTCCGGTGGTCGCTCTCATTCTCCTCGCTCTGACTCCAGTTTTACTTCTCAAGTGACTGATGATATAGTAAGTAAAATAAATCTGTGGTAGAGGGTGTGATTCAAAGGGCAGATGGAATTACCCTAGGGGCAGATGGCGTTAACACCTTGTATTCGTGATGCCAGGGTGTGGTTTATCCTCAATACCACCCAAAGGTATACCGCTAGATCCTGGGCTAGGCACGGAGGGCAATAATGACTCCGACACCAAGTTATGGAACAATGGTAGTTTTACTGAGGGTAGACAGATGATAAAGTCTATACAGTTCAGCCAGGGCCCACGGAGGTGTCCAGTGACGCAGAGACCTTAAACGCTTGCTGGGACTTGTAGAAGATGGGGTCAATTAAATTTAATGCAGGCCACATTGACTTGACAAATGGTGACTGACTTGACTGATGACTGACAATACTGAGACTGTGGTTACTTGTAGCCTCCTGTGGCTGAAGACTGGACTTGAGGCTCCTCTGACTCTGGACTCTCTAGGACTCGACTTGACCTCAGCAAAGACTTGTAAGGAAAGAGAGAGAATCTAGCTCCACCCAGGGCTTATATGGGGGAGACTAGCAGGAAGCCCATAGGTCACCCCTGGGATCACGTGGTCACTGGTACCTCCTGGGTAACAATCACATGACAAGTCACATGGTGAACAGTCTTAAAGTGACAACGCTTTCTGAACACATTACATGGTATAATACATTAGAAACATATTTACATGGGGGGGACAGATGCAAGGGGGCCCAGGGGACACTGTAGGGAGGCTGCATGACAGGACAGCAAGGGTACGGGGTAACACCTCCCGTACTGGGCCACCACAAATCATCTGCTCCTTCTTGGCCCTTCTCATGTGTAGAGATTTAATAACAGGACATTTTTAAGTATTTTACTGAAAGGGGTATTCTGGCCATAAAAAAATTAATGATAATAGGTGGCTGTTTTTTTAACCCCTTAACGACGCAGGACGTATATTTACGTCCTGCGCCGGCTCCCGCGATATGAAGCGGGATCGCGCCGCGATCCCGCATCATATCGCGTGGGTCCCGGCGCTAATCAACGGCCGGGACCCGCGGCTAATACCACACATCGCCGATCGCGGTGATGTGCGGTATTAACCCTTTAGAAGCGGCGGTCAAAGCTGACCGCCGCTTCTAAAGTGAAAGTGAAAGTGACCCGGCTGCTCAGTCGGGCTGTTCGGGACCGCCGCGGTGAAATCGCGGCGTCCCGAACAGCTGATCGGACACCGGGAGGGCTCTTACCTGCCTCCCCGGTGTCCGATCGACGAATGACTGCTCCGTGCCTGAGATCCAGGCAGGAGCAGTCAAGCGCCGATAATGCTGATCACAGGCGTGTTAATGCACGCCAGTGATCAGCATTAGAGATCAGTGTGTGCAGTGTTATAGGTCCCTATGGGACCTATAACACTGCAAAAAAAATGTAAAAAAAAAGTGTTAATAAAGGTCATTTAACCCCTTCCCTAATAAAAGTTTAAATCACCCCCCTTTTCCCATAAAAAAAATAAAACAGTGTAAAAAAAATAAAAAATAAACATATGTGGTATCGCCGCGTGCGTAAATGTCCGAACTATAAAAATATATCATTAATTAAGCTGTACGGTCAATGGCGTACGCGCAAAAAAATTCCAAAGTCCAAAAAAGCGTATTTTGGTCACTTTTTATATCATTAAAAAATGAATAAAGAGTGATCAAAAAGTCCGATCAAAACAAAAATCATACCGATAAAAACTTCAGATCACGGTGCAAAAAATGAGTCCTCATACCGCCCCATACATGGAAAAATAAAAAAGTTATAGGGGTCAGAAAATGACATTTTTAAACGTATAAATTTTCCTGCATGTAGTTATGATTTTTTCCAGAAGTGCGACAAAATCAAACCTATATAAGTAGGGTATCATTTTAACCGTATGGACCGACAGAATAATGATAAGGTGTAATTTTTACCAAAATATGCACTGCGTAGAAACGAAAGCCCCCAAAAGTTACAAAATGGCGTTTTTTTTTCGATTTTGTCGCACAATGATTTTTTTTCCGTTTCGCCGTGCATTTTTGGGTAAAATGACTAATGTCACTGCAAAGTAGAATTGGCGACGCAAAAAATAAGCCATAATATGGATTTTTAGGTGGAAAATTGAAAGGGTTATGATTTTTAAAAGGTAAGGAGGAAAAAACGAAAGTGCAAAAACGGAAAAACCCTGAGTCCTTAAGGGGTTAAATAAAAACATACTTACCTACTCCTCACTCACCTGCCCCTCACTCACCTGCCTCGATCTTAACAGCTGCTGTTCCTCATTGCCCATGGCTGCTCCCTGCTTCCTCTAACAGGAAATGGTCTGTTTAGCTAGTCACTGACTATGTCAGGTCGCCTCCCTGCAGAGGTGGCACATGAGAGGAAGTGGTGAATGGCAGCTTTAGGGGGATCAGACAGGTGAGTATGCCCCCTTTCCTAGTTTTGAAGCACACTGGGTGCATTTAAAAAATGTGTATGCCTGGAATGACAGATGAAGGGGTCATTAAAATGGAATCTCCATGATTACAAAATTCTTGTCCTATCCTTAGGATCTGATCCCTAAACCCCCACAAATCAGCTGATTCTGGAGCACCCACTGGATTGCTCTTAAATGTTCATCAGCTAATAATTTTATTAGTAACTGTGTCTGTTATCACTACAAAGGGCAGCTCAGTCCCGTACAAGTCAGTAAGACTGAGCTGCAATACCAGGCACAGCCACTACCAAAATATAGCGCTGCGCCTGGTAAAGAATAAAGAGGGCCCCATAGAGCAATGCAGCCTTCAGTCAGCTGATAGGAGGATCATTTGCTGCTTCTCTTTCTAGACAACCAGGGGGTTAATAGATTGTGGTTTCTAATTTACAGCTGATCTCTTCCGGTAAGAATAGTGAGAACACTTTTCCCGGACTTCTAAGAATTGTCTGTTTTTTGTTTGTTTTTTCTAATTATTGTGAATGGAGGTTTCCACATCATATTTCGGTGGGACATGGGGGAAATCCACACCTATAAAATGGCCTTTTTGGCTGCCGAAGCTTCACAAGATAGAAGAATATTTTTGTGATAATATATTTTTCCCTTCACAGGTTATATCATCATTCAAGGCCCCGACCTCTGGATACACCATCAGTCAAGACCTCAAGATATCCATTGCGCACTTGAAGAAGGTCAACAGCTACTTTATATAACAGCAAAGGATTCTGGGATTTAATGACAGAATATATCAAGATGATGTTTATATATCTGCCTGTAAGAAGTGTATAAATATCAATATACTTTATAATATCCTCAATAAAGACACATCTGGCTTTGCTTAGCGATATTGTAGAATATTAGCAATTAAGGTGTTGGGGCAATTCCCGTGTACCCCATCAGGCCCCTCATCCGTCTGTGAGCTTCACATTCATACAAAGAGAAGACGCACAACACAGCTCATTCTACTCCATTGTAGCAGCTCCCACTTGACTGCTGCCCGTGTCTTTTTATTTATGTCCACAATGGGCAATGGGATGACGTGTCTCCATTTACAATACATAGCAGAGCAGGCAGTGTAGGACAGATAATATATGTATAGCATCTTCTCTTATTGGAGGGGAAACGCACAGCTTATAGGGTAATGTCCAGGGTTCAAGTTCTGCCGGAACACGTGGGAACTGAGTTCCTGCACTTTTTCCACCGCGGAAACACCTTCCCATTAGCAGAAGTCCTGCAGGACCAACCTTTATGTGGAAGAGTTCCCACACTTATTTTTCAAGGACTTGACCCCTGGTAATGTCTCAATACAACAGCTATGCAACAGACAAATCTGGAACTCAGAGGATCGGACAAGACTATTCTTGGAGTGATGTTGTATCAGCTCTTCATTTCTCTAGGTGGTATTACACAGAGCCCATGGTGTATTTATATAGTGAATTATGTTTAAAGGGTTACTCCACTCCTCAGCGTCCAGAACTCAATGCTGGGTGCTTGCTTCCGTGTTCACGCCCACCCCCTTGTGATGCCACTCCCCGCCCCCTCAATGAAAGTCTATGGGAAGGTGGTCGCACCCCCTTCCCATAGACTTTCATTGAGGGGGCGGGGCGTGACGTCACAAGAGGGCAGGCATGAACACGGAAGCCCGCACCCAGTGTTCGGAACATTGAGTTCCTGATGCTGGGGAGCGGAGTAACCCTTGAATATACAAAATTACCATGTCAAAGGCTGATACAGTAGTCCCACGACATACGATCATTTCAACATACAATGGCCTCTCAGAGGCCATCGTATGTTGAAGGCAGCTAATGCAAAAACGGCAGGGTTCAACGCAGTGGCCATCACAAAAACGGCTATCCGGCTCGCTGACTGCTTCAGCTGCCACCAGATAGCCGTTTAATGTGCACAATGTGCCCCGCTGACTGATACTTACATGTCCCTGCCGCTCCTCTGCTGCCCCTGCCCTGCTCACCGTCATCACGTCGCCACTCACGCCGCCCCGTTGTCCAATAGGGGCAGCGTCAGTGGCGACTTGATGAAGGTGACGGAGAGCGACAGCGCAGGGCAGCGCCGACATAGTGATACAGTAGTAGAAGAGCGGCAAACTGACAGGCCTGAGCGGCAAGGACACGTGAGTATAATCCATGGTACGAATCCCTCAACATACTATGGTTTCAACAAACCATGGTCCGTCTGGAACCAATTACCATCGTATTTTGAGGGACCACTGTACCAGGTCTATCTTCAGAAAGGTGGTGCAGATCATTTTTATCTGGTTCACCCGCACTATAACCCATTGTCAGTTTCCCTTTAATATCTATAAATAAATTGACAATTAGGCGTTGCCATTTTCCTTGTCCCTACACAGATAGCACTGATTGGACATTATCAGAGTGTGTAGGGATACCCCTCCCAAATGGTTTCTCCCTGTATTCAATTCATTCATTAATGTCTGAGAGGAATAACAGAGGAACAATACAATACAAAATCCTATTAAAAGATGCCCTAGAATTGTTCCATGGAATGTAAAATAGCTAAAGCTACTCTCATTATTACCCCCATACCTCCTGGTACCAAAGGTAATGGGAAGAGCCAAGTATTGACAGGCCCAGACCACATGAGGACAGGCCTAAAGAAATTCCAGTTGCTGCACTAAGTTGTTCCAGAGCTACAGCAGCCTTCACAGGATCCCGCCAAACAGGACATCTATTTCAGTCAGAAGCAAGTCTGCAGTGGGGAGAAAAGCCAAGAGATCCCACAGACCCTATTAGCCAAGAAAAGTATTACAGGAGAAAGAAAGCCTAGAGCAACTCCGGTTCACAAATCTACAGTTTTCACCTGGTGGTAAGCCCTAATTCCAGATACCTATGTGGAGAGGAGAGTTAGTGTCTGTCACCTGCCGAGTCTCAAAAGTTAAGCCACTCAAACCAGTACAGTCTAAACAATATTCAGCAAAAAAGAAGCTAGATAGTCAGCATGGTCTACAAGTCACATAAGGGGAGATTTATCAAAACATGTCCCCAGGAAAAGTTGCTTCTTTCATTTTTAACAAGGCCTCTACAAAATGAAAGAAGCTATCTGATTGTTTGCTATGGGCAACTGGTCAACTTTTCCTTTGCATAGGTTTTGATAAATCTTCCCCATAGTGCCCTGAAGCATCTGTGATCCCTGCAGTAAACTCCAGTGAACGTTGCACTACTGTTTAAACTGTTCCTGTATATTCCTGCAAGTACCTGAGTTAACATTAGTGGTTTCTGGAACCCTGCATTTGTGGTCGTTATTTCCCCAACACTTGGTCCAGGAAACTACTACCCTTGGAGCGTGAAGGTCAACGCTACCCTGGCGTCACAAACTGTAAGTTGGTTGTCATTGCCACACCCCACACATGCTACCACACACTATCTTAGCCTGCCCTTCCACAAATGTATGTTCCTAAACTAGTCACAAAAATAATGAAAAATAAAAACAGACAATTAGAAACAATTTAAAAACTAAAAAAAAACTCTTGCTATATACCCACAAAAACAAAAAGGCTGACAGGAACACCCTCCAGTCAGCACACCTCACAACATGGGGGAAATAACACTTCTGAGTACAATATAAACAAGATAAATATATGAGACACACACTGAGATGTGTAGTGAATCTAAATCTACGCCTAAATTCTAGGGTGAGAGTAGTTAGGTAACAATGCCTCACACTAGCTTATTGAGTCAGAATAAATAAAATATTTAATAAGCATAATATAGGAAAGTTAAAGGCTGACAGAGCGTAAACCGGCAAAGGAGAGTTTGTAACAGTCTACGCACCCCTGTTACAATGCCAGGTTCTTGTGATGTTAAAGGGGTACTCCACTGCCCCAGTATTCGGCAAAACATTTTACTCCGAACAGTGGGTGCGGGCTGTGGGGGTCGTGATGTCACAACCACACCCCCTCAATGCAAGTCCATGGGAGGGGGTGTGGTGGCTGCCTACGCCCTCTCCCATAGACTTGCATAGAGGGGGTGTGGCATGAAGTGACATCATGAGGGGCATGAAGTGACATCACGAGGGGCGTGGCAGTGATGTCACAACACTGGCAGCCCGCACCCAGCGTTCGGAACAAAACATTTTCCCAAACACTGGGGCAGTGGAGTACTCCTTTAAAGTATTAGACAAAGATAAATCATGTCGGAACGTTTTCCCCCTTTAATGTTACCGATAATGTGAACAATTCAATTGCACAACAATCTAAAATCTTTGAGAGGGGTAAGAAAAAAAACCACTATAACCTGGTTGCATAAATGTGCTCCTAAAAGTTTTTATTTTATGACAGCAGTCTTTTTGGATAGGTGTTTATTATCATGGCACATCTTGGTGTGGCAAAAAGAGCTAAAAATCTTCAGATCAACCCACAGATGTTCAATTGGATGAAGGTCTGGGCTCTGGCTGGGCCATTCCAAAACGTTAACCTTCTTCTGATGAAGCCATGCCTTTGTGGATTTGGATCACTGCTTTGGGTCCTTGTTGTGCTGAAAGGTGAATTACCTCCGACACTTAACCCCCTAACGACCAAGGACGTATATTTACGTCCTTGGCCGTCTCCCGCGATATACTGCAGGGTCACGTGGTGACCCCGCGTCATATCGGGTCGGTCCCGGCATGTATATGAAGCCGGGACCCGGGGCTAATAGTGCGCAGCAGCGGTCACTGTGCCGCGCGCTATTAACCCTTTAGACGCGGCGTTCAACGAAAGCGCGAAATGAAAGTGAAACGAAAGTGAAAGCTGTCCGGCTGCTCAGTGGGGCTGATCGGGACCACCACAGTGAAAATGCTCTTACCTGCCTCCGGCGTGTCCCTTCGGCGATTGATTGCTCCAAGCCTGAGATGCAGGCTTGAGCAATCGACCGCCGATAACACTGATCACTGCAAAGCTATGACTTTGCAATGAACAGTGTAAAAGATCAGTGTGTGCAGTGTTATAGATCCCTATGGGAGCTATAACACTGAAAAAAAAAGTGTAAAAAAAAAAGTTAATAAATGTCATTTAACCCTTTCCCTAATAAGTTTGAATCACCCCCCTTTTCCCATAAAAAAAACATGTAAATAAAAATAAATATAAACATATGTGGTATCGCCGCGTGCATAAATGTCCGAACTATAAAAATATATCATTAATTAAACCACCATAAATTAAATGAATAAAAAGCAATCAAAAAGTCCGATCAATACAAAAATGGTAAAGCTAAAAACTTCAGATCACGGCGCAAAACATGATCCCTCATACCGCCCCATAAGCAGTAAATAAAAAAGGTATAGGGGTCAGAAGATGACAATTTTAAATGTAGAAATTTTCCTGCAAGTACGACAAAATCAAACCTATATAAGTAGGGTCTGTAGAGAAAAGAAAAGAAAGGACCGACGGATGGCGCCTCATGTATTTACCCTCAATAGATCGGGTGGTGGGTGGGGGGGCAACCCCACGGGGCTTATAGATGGCCGCTCACCTTGAGATCTATGCAAAAAAGCATATCACCCACGATATAATCTGGGTACTGTAGTACGAGTCGCTGCTATGCCGATGGGTTGCAGGAGGAAACAAGTCGTCCTGGGAGTCAATATTAGAAGTAGAGCAGGAAAAAACCCTCAGGTATGGCGCTGCAGACTCTTGTAGACAGATGAGGCGGATGCCAAAGGTAATAGGAAAGTCCTCAGCAGGACATTTTATAAAAAAAACAATAAAATGGACAAGATTACGCGTTTCGGGAGGATCAGGATCTGAGGAAGGGAGGGATCCTCCCGAAACGCGTAATCTTGTCCATTTTATAGTTTTTTTAATAAAATGTCCTGCTGAGGACTTTCCTATTACCTTTGGCATCCGCCTCATCTGTCTACTAGAGTCTGCGGCGCCATACCTGAGGGTTTTTTCCTGCTCTACTTCTAATATAAGTAGGGTATCATTTTAATCATATGGACCTACAGAATAAAGATAAGGTGTCAGTTTTACCGCAAAATGTACTGTGTAGAAACGGAAGCCCCCGAAAAGTTACAAAATGGCGTTTTTTCTTAAATTTCGTCGCACAATGATTTATTTTTCCGGTTCGCCATAGATTTTTGGGTAAAATAACTGATGTCACTGCAAAGTAGAATTGGTGGCGCAAAAAATAAGCCATCATATGGATTTTTAGGTGCAAAATTGAAAGGGTTATGATTTTTAAAAGGTGAGGAGGAAAAAACGAAAGTGGAAAAACCCGTGGTCCTTAAGGGGTTAAAGGTTTTGGGCCAAAATTTCCTAATATGTGGAACTGTTCATAATTCTTCCACCCTGTCCAAGGCCCTGGTCCCAGCTGAAGAGAAAAATCCCTAAAGTATGATGCTATCACCACCATGCTTCCCTATGTGTGTGGTGTTCTTTGAGTAATGTGCAGTCTTGTTTTCGCACCAAACATACCTTTTGGAATTATGGCCAAAAAGTTCCACCTTGGTTTCATCAGATCACAACACATATTCCCTCCTGCTTTTGGGGGTCTTGATGTTTGTTTGTTTTTTAAACTTTATCCAGGCTTGGGTGTTTTTCTTTGTAAGAAAAGGCTTCTGTCTTGCCACCCTGCCTCATAGCACATTCATGAAAAAGAATACGGGAGATGGTTGTCACATGTAGCACACAGCCAGTACTTGCCAGAAATTCCTGCAGTTCCTATAATGTTGCAGAAGGCCGCATGGAAGCCTCCCTGACCAGTTTTCTTTTTCATCTTTTCATGCATTTTCAAGGGAAATGGCTTTGGCTCTAAGATGTGTGGAGAGGAACTGTGTGGAAAGCCTTGTGGGGTGTAGGTTAGTTGAGGTGTTGCTGTTCTAGATACTGAAAGGACGCTGTTAACCCTTGTCACTCGTGATGCCAAGGTGAGGGTTAAAACTCTGTAGTGATGCTGGGCCTATCGCCACCCATCTAAAGAGGGATAGGTGAGTGTGAAATAAATAGATTGTCAACAGCAATGCTGAACTTAAAACTTGCAGAATCTTTACTGAAGATTTTCTGTCTTTGAAATAATGGTAACAGTCCAGATAACAGAGTCTATTGAAACAGCACAGCAGTGATTGACAGATGCTTAGGACCGGAAAGTTATCTTTAGCTTTAGAAGATTGTATTTGCATGGATCCGCCGGATTTAGGGGTTTGATTAGGTCCGGAGATCTTGCTGAGGTAACAGGGAATTGTAAGAACTATCCGTCTCTAGCGCAGGCTGAGGCCGCAAGGCATTGGCCTAGTAATTTGTCTTGTAAGCTGCGGAGGTCCTACCTCATCCAGAGTTAGCAACCCAAGAGAGTGATCAAGATGGCGCAGCTCCCTTATATGGGCAGGGGCTGGCCGGTTTGAATTGGTCCAATCAGCTGTCACTCACCGTTTCATTGCATTGCGGGTGATCACATGTCATGAGAACCACCAAAGGTCCTTCAGCAAAACCATAGAGTTCTGAACTAAGTCACATGACCCGCAGGTCCTGCGACGCAACCAAGGAAGGAATCTTTAACCTCTTAAGGACCCAGGACGTCTGGGTACGTCCTGGGTCCCGGTCCTGCGATATAACGCGGGGTCACATGGTGACCCCGCATCATATCGCGGCGAGCCCGGCGTCATAGTGAAGCCGGGACCCGCCGCTAATAGCCCGCAGCACTGATCACGGTGCCGTGCGCTATTAAACCTTTAGCCGTGCGCAATTTTGTCGCACATTGATTTTTTTTCCCATTTCACCGTAGATTTTTGGGTAAAATGACTAATGTCATTACAAAGTAGAATTAGTGACACAAAAAATAAGCCATCATATGGAATTTTAGGTGAAAATTTTAAAGAGTTATGAGTTTTTAAAGTTAAGGAGGAAAAATTGAAAATGAAAAAACGGAAAAAGCCCGTGTCCTTAAGGGGTTAATAGACATATTTACATATTTATTTACATAAATATTAGCTAACTAAGGGGTGACGAGGGGCTAGCTAAGGCAGAGGACCTCCACTGTTCCTAGGGACTCTGTCTTTGGGGACCTCAACACAGGGTAACGTATGAAATGCGGTACCGGGACACCACAGATGCAACTAGGCAAATGTCAGGAATATCCTACTACAACAGCTGAACTGTATATGTATTTATTCACAGTCACTATAAATATAGGCCGGTGTGTAATGACTTCTGTTCCACATGAGTTTGAATGTGATTGGTTAATTCTGAACATAGCCACCTCCCTAGTTATAAGAGGGTGTGCACATTTATCATTAATGCAACCAGGTTATTGTGTTGTGTGTTTTTTTTTTGTTTTTTAATCTCCCCCTCAAAGATTTGCGATTGAATTGTTCATCATATAGGTCACATTAACCTGTTTAGGACATTGGGCACCCTGGAGCTTTAAGTGACTTTGAAACGAGTGCAGGAGCTGCACTTGCTCCATAGCGGTGAGTGTCGGCTGCTATCAGTAGCCACACACTCACAGAAGCAGCAATCCCCAACCAATGGCTCTCAAGCTGTTGCAAAACTATAACTCCTATCATACCTGTAGAGCCTTAAGCATGATAGTAGTTGTAGTTTTGCAACAGTCTGGGGAACAGCGAGTCATTTTTACAGCAATTTCGGAAAATAGCATTCGAATTGCGGCGGTACCGAGGTCCGATACCACTTATTATGCGCCGCATGTGAACACAGCCTAAGAACTGTGCCACCTATGCTGGGAAGATTAGAGGCTGTATTAATTATTAATTTAATTATCATCCTCCATGCCCCTTCTAAGATCCCATAAATGAGCCCAGTCCAGGGTCAGAGGTCACCCAAAATTTTACTCTTTCACATAATGGAGCTGAGAAGGGTGGAGGGGATTTAACTCATTTTTAATATTTTAATTTGGTGGGGGAAAAAATATTTAAAAAAAATATATATATCAAAATAAATAAAAAATATTTACTAATTCTTGCGCCAGACTCACCAATGTGTAGTAACTGTCTAGAAAAGATGGAACAATTAGGAAATTGTTATTGTGCGATAGTTTCCTAATATAGTTGCTAAAATGTCTTGTCCCATTTGTATCGTTGTTTCTCAACATCCTCTGGTAAGGTATAAACTGCGGAGCGGGGAAGGCGATGGGATATTGAGGACGATGGAATTGTGAGGAGTGAGGAAAACCGCGGACCAAATACTCACCATACACGGCATCCAGACATCCAGGTAATACATTGTTTTCCAAACAGTGTGTCTCCAGGTGTTGCAAAACTCCAACTCCCAGCAAGCCCGGACAGCCGTTGGCTGTCCGGGCCTGCTGGGAGTTGGAGTTTTGCAACAGCGGTAATGAGGTAATGCATCGCGTGGGCATCTCTGTATATCTCATAGACATCGGCCTTTAAAGGGGTGTTCCATATAGAAATATTTATATATACCGTATTTATCGGGGTATACCACGCACCGGCCTATAACACGCACCCTCATTTTACCAAGGATATTTGGGTAAAAAAAAGTTTTTTACCCAAATATCCATGGTAAAATGAGGGTGCGTGTGTGCGCGTGTATACCCCGATACACCCCGAGGAAAGCCAGGGGGAGAGAGGCCGTCGCTGCCCGCTTCTCTCCCCTGCCTTTCCTGGGGTCTAGAGCCCTGCTGCCGGCCCTTCTCTCCCCCTGGCTATCGGCGCCGCTGCCCGTTCTTTCCCCCTGACTATCGTGCCGGCGCCCCATTGCCAGCGCCGATAGCCAGGGGGAGAGAAGCGGCTTTCGTCAGGGCGGCTTTCTAAAATAACCCTAAAATCTTGCAGTTGTCATTCTGGCCACTAGGCCTAAAACTAAGCTCAGACTTCCTGTTCTGTACAGGTTACCTTAGAGCAGTGCTTCTCAGCAGGCTCCGTAAAGGGGGGCCCGACTCACGGCTGGATCTTACTTACCGCCCTGGGTTGTCAGTGTTGTCAGCCTGGGAGAGGCGCTTTGAAGTCTGGCGTGGCGCGCTGCTACGTTCAGACTGCTCTCTCTCGTACAGGCCCTGCTTGTCCTCAGGTACAGATCCCTGCTTGTCCTCCATGTAAAGAGCCCTGCTTGTTGTCAGTGTACAGAGCCCTGCTTGTTGTCAGTGTACAGAGCCCAGCTTGTTGTCAGTGTACAGAGCCCCGCATGTTGTCAGTGCACAGAGCCCCGCTTGTTGTCAGTGCACAGAGCCCCGCTTGTTGTCAGTGCACAGAGCCCCGCTTGTTGTCAGTGTACAGAGCCCCGCTTGTTGTCAGTGTACAGAGCCCCGCTTGTTGTCAGTGTACAGAGCCCCGCTTGTTGTCAGTGTACAGAGCCCCGCTTGTTGTCAGTGTACAGAGCCCCGCTTGTTGTCAGTGTACAGAGCCCCGCTTTTTGTCAGTGTACAGAGCCCCGCTTGTTGTCAGTGTACAGAGCCCCGCTTGTTGTCAGTGTACAGAGCCCCGCTTGTTGTCAGTGTACAGAGCCCTGCTTGTTGTCAGTGTACAGAGCCCTGCTTGTTGTCAGTGTACAGAGCTCTGCTTGTTGTCAGTGTACAGAGCCCTGCTTGTTGTCAGTGTACAGAGCCCTGCTTGTCCTCAGTGTTCAGAGCCCTGCTTGTCCTCATTGTACAGAGCCCTGCTTGTTGTCAGTGTACAGAGCCCTGCTTGTTGTCAGTGTACAGAGCCTCATATACGTTAATAAGGATACAGTGTTATGCAGAGGTGTACTTATAACAATTTTATAGACAAATGATACTATTTACAGTCGCGCGGGGGGCGCAAAATGTTTTCTTCTTCCTAGGGGGTGCATGACAGAAAATAATTGAGAAGCACTGCCTTAGAGCAATCTCCTTCATACAATCACAGACAGGATTACAGTGAAAAGTGACACAAGTAGATAGGTAACAGAGATGCACACAATAGCTGACGCTTACACATCAGCCTTCCCTTCCCTGAAGAATCAATCAAGGGAATGCTTCAGAACAGAAACACGGGATCATCTGGCCCTGAAGGAACCAACAACTAGGTTGATAGCAAGGAAGTTTATTTGGACCAGCATGCAACGTACGTTTCACAGCATGAACTGATGCTTCATCAGGCCTGAATTGGGGACCAACAGTGTACAGAGCAATTCCTCTCTGTGTAAAGGCTTAGGAATCATGGTCATCTCATTTAATCAGAGTAGTATCCAATCCCTACTGGTGACGATGAGTGTCAGCTCTAATTAGCAGCCAGCCCCCACCATGTATAGAGTGGATTCAGCTCTATATTCCCCTAATAACACAATGGCATAAAACTATGTTTGTTATTTAGGGGTTAAAGTGCTGGTCCAAAGATACAGGTTCATGGCAGATTGATAGGGTAATGTTAAACATGTCTGATGAGGCTGTTCCCATAACTATCATAGACTGTAATAGAGAAATCCAGAACTAAGCTACAGGGACAACATAAAAGGCTATCACTAAAAAAGCTATTTCTAAAATAAAATTATAACATTCTAATTAATATTGAGTAGTTTTATACAAGGTGAATGCTTGTTCTCATTATTGTTTGTGTCACAATAAAGGGTATTTTGTACTTTCAAAGTTCTATGCATTTTATGTTGATCAAATGGTAAAAGCCTATTGAAGTCTTTTTGAATTCCAGTTTGGAACAGTAGCAAAATGAGCAAAAAGTTCAACGGGGGGGGGGGGGAAATACTTATGCAAGGCTCTGTACTTGAATATGACTTGAAACAGTATAGCTTTGTAGTATAACTTAGGATTCAGGAGAAGAAGAATTGAGTCACTCTGATACTTTAGAACACAGTCTAATTTACAAAATTAAAAAAGAGGATCTCATGGGAGGTGACTATGGGGAAATGTAATTTAAGTGTAATAAAAAAAAATAAAAAAAAAGTCCAGACGTACTATTTAACCAGTAATGATCGTGTTTGTGTAGTTAAATCCTGGGTTTTATTCTTTTAATTCCCTTGTTTATGTTGCTCATACAGCATGCAGTTAAATGAGGAGGAGGGGGTGTACCTTGGGCAAGCATGACACTTACCCTCACATCTCATGTGAGAACTTACTCCCTCACTCCTTAGAGCTGACAATTGGCTGCTCTGTGCACTAAGGCTCTGTGACATGCCCCAGCTTACACCGTAGGTCGAATGACAAGCCAGGAGCCTGTATAGAGCGCTGCTTGTCCCACCCATAATTCCTGTATTTTGTCTCTACCGAGACTCACATTCTGTAGGGAGAAGTCAGTGTTCTGGACAATGGAAGGACCTCTAGTGGTAAGATGTATGGAGCATTTTTTCACCCAAAAATATACTTTTTTTTTTTTTACCAATGTATATTATATATTGTTGTTATCTGCATTATAAAAAAAATTATGCAAATGATAGTGCCTATTTAAAGACTACTCTTTACTCACATGTGTGGCAATCTGTGACACAACACTCAGAGACAGACTGGCACTTGTCCAGACAGAGGCCAATAAAAGATCCAGTAAAACACAGAAAGGCCCTTGTTCATTACTATCCTTGCTAAACCTCTTCAAGCAGGACTAGAACTGGGTTAAGGAACAACTTTGTTGTCGACAGGACTAGTGACAATGCGGCCTATACTTAGGATGTATGCCTGACATTAGCAGTACCTTTGCCTGACATTAGCAGTACCTAGGCTCAAAAAACTTAGGTTTCCTCAGAAAACAACAAGGCTGAAGAATGAGACATTTGGCCCTGGCTATGACCATGGCTAAACTAACTCTGACTAGACTAAGGTACGCCACCACTCCCAGGAAGGGGGGTGGAGCCAAGACCAGCTGTGCAATGAAATATAAAGTACAGACGTGTGGTGCAAGACAAAAAAATGTATTTTCATGCAGAAAATACACTTTGCATGACCATGTAATACCTAAGAAACCTACTAGGCATTCAGTAAACTTAATATATTTCAGGCTCCCAACTATTCTGTTGGGTAGCAGCTGGAGATGTTGTGCTGGGCTACTACACAGGAATATTATAAGTCACTGAGAACCTATGTTGCCAAATACCTGATCATAGACAGGAAATGAACTAAAAGCTTGATTTTTTAATATTCTAGGATACATTATGTCTCATAATACAAACTTCAACTGCTGAAGAACCTCTTTTTAAAAAGGAAGTAGAAGTTAAATACAATAAGACTACACATCAACTTTGTTCGAGACGCGGGTTGCATGGCCAAAGATCACTGTCGTCCTGAAGGGATTGTGTTGCATGGCAGCTAAAGTTAATAAATGGGGTCACGTTGTGACCCATAAGTTGCTGTGACTTACATTAGCTGCTATGCAGCACAATCCCTTAGGTGCGACACAGTGATCTTTGGTCACTCAACCCATGTTGTGGTCAAAGTCACCATGTAGCTGTAGCCTAAATGGCTTTTATCACATCAAGGGTCTGCAACAGCTGAAGTAATTTCATAGTATGTAACCAACAAGTGTGAAATCCACATCATATATGCAGAAAATAAAGTACATGTGAGCATACCCTTAAGCAGCCTTAGATATACGTAGCCGATAGGGATCACTGTAACACCTCTAAAAAAGGTAGGAAAAGACCTTAATGGACTTAAAGGGGGACTCCAAAGAACTGAATTTATTAGACACTTATCTTATATCCACAGGTCCCAGTGGTCAGACCCTTAGAGATCTCCTGTACAGGGACTTGGTTACTCAAGCATTCTCTGCGTGCTCTGGCCCCCACCTTTCTAGACTAATGTGAGTGATGGCTCACTAAGCTAATCACCAGGGTCCTATCTCAGTCAGTGATTGGCTAATTTGGCCATTACTTGTGATTGTCTATGAGGGTAGAAGCTGAAGAGCACCAAGGACAGGTAAGTAGCCAGGGTTCTATACAGAAGATCGTGGAGGAGACCTTCATCATCAGACACTTACCCCCTATCGTGAGGATAGGGGATAAATGTCTGATTAGTTCAATTCCCTGATATACCCCTTTAAAGTTTTCATTATCTGAACAACTCTAAATTGACCTTATAAAATGAAATTGTAACAAATGATGTGCGTTATAAAGAGTCTGTTGGGTTTATCTCTTTTCAGTAGACCGTGCTCTGTGCATCTGAGAAGTTCTAGAAAGGACAACCAGATCAACTAGAAGGATCCGTGATGGACTGTGGGAAAAAAACCCTGTTTTTCTTTACTTTCTGTGCACTCGGTAAGAGAAGAATGATGAGGATGAGGAGAAAGAGGTAAAGTAAGAGGAGGAGGAAGACGAGGAGGAGGAAGGAGCAAAGGAGGAGGATTGATGAAGATGATGGGTGAGGAGTAAAAGAACGAGGAAGAGGAGGAGGAGGAGGAAGAAAAAGAGAGAGTAGGAAAAGGAAAAAAGTAAGAGGAGGAGGAGAAAGAGGATGAGAAGGAGGAGGAAGAAGAGTAAGTGAGAGGAGAAGGTGGAAGACGAGAAAGAGGAGGAGGAAGGAGAAAAGAAGGAGGATGAGGAGGATTGATGATGATGATGATGATGATGATGGATGAGGAATAAAAGAACGAGGAAGAGTAGGAGGAAGAAGGAGAAAAAGAGGAAGAGTAGGACAAGGAAGTAGAGTAAGAGGAGGAGGAAGAACAATAAGAAGTTGAGGAGGAGGAGGAAGAAGAAGAAGAGGAGAAGAAAGAGGAGAAGGAAGTAAAGGAAAAGGAAGAAGAGGAGGAGGAGGAACAGATGGAGGAAGTAGAGGAAGAGAGGATGGGAAAGAGGAGAAGGAGGAGAAGGAAGAAGAAAAGGGGAGGAAGAATAATGATAAAGATGCTACAAGGCTTCTGTGTTCTATAAGACATTTCTTAGATCTACCTGTAGGGAAAATACTTTTTCTTCTTAAGTAAAATCACATTTTAAATATTGCGCTTCGCTTTGGAGATACCCCCTAGTAGGTGCCCATGCATATTTCCTATTTATATCACTATCTTGTAATATAAAATTAATTTAATATTAAACTCCCTTTAAGGGGCCAAAAAAGTAAATAAATATGTTTGTAAATAAGAAAGAATGTGCAAAAAATAACAAAAAAACTGCACATATACATTTTAATAACATACCTTTTAACATATTTTTTATTATATAAAACCCCTACAGTATACAGTAGTATATCCACATAACTTTGCAACATGTACAAAAATTAATTATTTTTAGGTCAACAATGTACCATGAAAAAAAATGTTTTGTTTGCCACCCCAAATTATCTTAATAGAAAATATATATATATATATATACTCCTAAATGATGAAACTATCATTAAAAAAATATAACAAGACCTTAAAGTGCTGCACTGATGCAAAAATAAAATAATTCCAAAATGCCAAGAGGTTCAAAAAAGAAAAGCGATAAATAAGTTGTTCCTAAAGGAGATAAACAAATCTTACAGTACCATTATTACAGTGGGATTAAAGGGGGGGGGGGTTCTGATATGTAAACCAAAGGCCTTTACCAATGAGCCCTAGAGTCATGTAACGGAGGTTCTTCATTGCAAAACTTCTATATAGAGTTCTTATCCTCTTTAGACCTAAAATTATCATGCTATTCCTTTCACAGTTGGCACCGAAATAATTCTGGAAATAACAACTGATCTGGAATTTTTGATTTCTGTCCCATCAACCCACATCGGAGACACAGAGCTTGTGTTCACTTCTCTATCCATTGGAAATGTGTTTCTCATTGATGCCGTGAAGAATCAAACCAAATGCATCAATTCCACCGACCCCCTGTGCTCCTCAATGATCAAAGCCCCAGCGGTTGATGTGTCGGTGACTTCAACATCAAGTGATGAAAAATATTTTACTTATTCTGGCTCTTTTAATGAGTCAGTGTGGTTCATAATAGGTGTTGACCCTGAAGTCAGTGTAGAGCGTTTCATTATGGATAGTAAAAACGACACAATCACTGTGACTATACTTATTGAGTATAATCATGTCAACAGAAGAATTGACCCAACCTTTCCTACAAGGCTCACACCTACAACATTTAGCTTTAATACTGAATTTATCAGAACTAAAAGGATCATGGAAGATAATGGAAAAGGGAATGGACAATCTACCCTGCGTGAGTTTACAACATTTAAGTTCATATTAAAAAATAAAATGACTGTATAAGTTCACCAAGATGATGTCCAAGTTGACAATATTGATGGCCCATCCTCAGGACAGGTTACTAATATCAGATTGGGGGGAGATCCTTATCCCTTCCCCACCATTCATTAAACTGAATGGACAGCAATGCCCCGGAGGGTTCTGCGCCCCTTACATTGTTTACTGGGCACAGTTCTGTCATTTTGATCGTTACCCTGTCTGATATTACAGCTTGGTCCCGTTCATTAGAGCGGAGCCTGGAGCCTGGTATACAATGAAGGGGACATGTTCCTCCAGTCAGTCGTCTTATGGCGCCAACAGTAGGATCCCCACCTATCTGATGTTGATATTAATAATAGGTCATTAGTATCATAGTCCTGAAAACCCACTTTAAAGGTGTCATCTGGGGTTAAAATAAACATGGCTGTTTTCTTCCAGTAACCGGTACACTTTACCACCAGTTATGTCTGGAATGTCTCAGCTCCATTAAAATATATAGGGATAAGCTGCAGTACCAAACGCAACCAGTGGACAGTTATGGCGCTACTTCTTGATAGCAAAAAATCTAGCTACTTTACAAATACTTTACTTCACCGATTACAGATACTTCCTTTTCTATTTTTTTCGGATTGCCCTTGGGAATAGACAACAGTTAATAAAGGGGTACTCCGCTGCTCAGCGTTTGGAACAAAATGTTCCCAACGCTTAGAGCCAACGTCGGGAGCTTGTGACGACATAGCCATGCCTCCTCATTATGTCACGGCCGCCCTTTCACTGCAAGTCTATGGGAGGGGGCGTTACAGTCGTCACGCCCCCTCCCATAGACTTGCATTGAGGGGGTGGGGTGTGACATCATGAGGGGGCGGGGCTATGACATAGCGAACTCCCAGCGTCGGCTCTAAGCGTTCAGAACATTTTGTTCCATACTTCCAAACGCTGAGCAGCGGAGTACCCCTTTAAGCATCACCCTGCTGTCAGGTATCATGTAAGTTAATATCGGTAAAAGATTAATAAAGTAAAGGATTTACAAGGTTACTCTACATTTTTTGAGACTTTAATAATACCCTCCTGACATGTCAGTTGTAGTTAGTTAATCCATCAAATAAATGTTTTTCGTATAAGTCGGTGTTATGCTGTTCCTCTGTTATTCCTCTCGGTAATGTATGAATAATTTGACAACTGGGTGTTACCATTCCCAATTGCTAATCAGGAGTGTCCGTGTGGACTCTGACTTTGTCACAACAGGGGAACGGTGTAATGCAAGATTTATTTAAAAAAAATAATAATAATTAGATGCTCCATTGATAATTTCTTAAATGCCAGGAGAACTGACAGGTCCTCTTTACAGAGGCAACTCTGGTCCAAGAATAGTGGCAGAGAATACTGGGGGGGCCGGACCTGGAATGAAGTGTAATATAGGAGTAAAGAGAATTCTTCTGCTCTCTCTCCAGGTTGTGCTCCGGTGGGTGCGCTCGTTCTCCTCGCTCTGACTCCATTTTACTTCTCAAGTGACTGATGATATCGTAAGTAAAATAAATCCTCTGCTCCTTCTCATGTGTAGAGATTTAATAACAGGACCTTGTATAGTTGTTTTACTTAAAGGGATATTCTGACCATACAAAAAGATTTTCAATAGGCGGGGGGGTGTTGAAAATACCAAAAAATGACATACTCACATGCTCCTCAATCACCAGCTCCTCACTCACCTACTCCTCATTTACCTACTTCTCACTGACCTGTCACTTACTCATTAATCTATGGGAAGGGAGGCACCACAGCTATAAATACCCAGGGGAGGGCCCCTGAAAGCCCGGGAAACTATTAAACCCCTGATTGGTGCACTCCTTCCCCCCCACCCATGGGACATACCACTATAGTTACCAACAAGTTTTTACAGGCGGGGGAGGGGACTAAAAACCTTGCCTGTATATTTCTTAACCCCTTAACTGCTCACCAGTCAGGGGGCAAGCTAGTTATGCACAGCTTGCCCCTCCACTCACCTTCTCCTCACTTACCTACTCCTCACTCACCTACTCCTCATTTACCTACTCCTGAATCACCTTCCACTCACTCACCTACTCCTCACTCACCTACTACTCATTTACCTACTCCTCATTTACCTACTCCTGAATCACCTTCCACTCACTCACCTACTCCTCACTCACCTACTCCTCATTTACCTACTCCTGAATCACCTTCCACTCACTCACCTACTCCTCACTCACCTTCCACTCAGTCACCTGCCCCTCATTCACCTTCCACTCACTCACTTTCCACTCACTCACCAGCTCCTCACTCACCTACTCCTCAATTTATTCCATAAAAGTGTCTCCCAGCAAGCGATGTTTCGACCAGCTTGCCTGGTCTTTATCAAGCATAGTACAATCAGTGAATCACACACATAATATCGGGGTACTCATGAAGTACCAAAGTGCATTAATTAAGATTAAATTATAATGATAAAAACTCATAAATGTGCAAAAATTTTATCCTGCGTACATAAGGTGCTATATCATATCACAGTATTTCAATAACGTGAATAATCAGTGTTATACAAAGTGTCCTGTGCATATTTGAAAACAAATTGAAGTTAATTGCTCAAGAATGTACACATGTACATAATTCATAAAGGGGAAGTGGAGCTATCACTCACCGGCAGTAGTGGAATATCATTGTATAAACTCCATGGCGCACGCCAGCATGGTCTAAAACCACTGCGCATGTGCAGTCTCGTTCCCAAGATGAGAGCCGAAACACAACATAGCAGTCAGCCAATCAAACAGACGCATCAGCATCACTATGGTGATTACTTCCTGACCTGCACACTCTCAACTACAGGATCGGTGCGGCCATCTTTGCTACTGGCAATTATAACCTCTACAGTATGGGCATCTGCACTGAAAGAATTCGGACTAGTCCGGTAGGCACAGGACAGGGGATTGTCCGGTCCACTATTATTAGGGGTGAGAAGAAGGGAGGGTTCCACATTCATACAATTATGATCACATATAGCATGAAGGTAAGAGGAAGTCACACATGTACACAGCATAGCTGCGTACAAGTCTGACTAAAGGAGCACGAACCACAGACACTGACATCAAATCGCTACCAGTGTCACTATAGCTCAGCTCAATAGCCTCATTACCATAAAACCCTCACAGTCTTTAATGCATACATGCCTGAGCCCAAAAACCTAATTCGATTACCCCAGTGGAATTTTCTACAGATACAATAAATAGATAAAGATGAAAAAAAACATATATAAATGAATAAAATAAATAAAAATTAATAAATGAAAAAAACATTTAAAATGACAAAAATAATGATAAAAGATAAAAAAAACAATAAAATTTTTTTTTAAAAATTTAAATGAAAAAATGAAATTGAATTATATTCTATAACTGACTGCCAAGTTTTGTCTCCTCCCAAAAGATAAAATTACATTATATTATACAATACATTTTTTTATTATTAGAACTTTTACACATACGAATAAAACGGTGAGTGACATCCATGTTTCCACTTCCCTCTGAAATGACAAAAAGAGAGAGAAAAGATACATTAGTAAAAGTGCTTGCCAAATGGAGTAGACACAGCTCACCCTCTTGCCCTCACCACGACACGGACAGGACCTGACCCCAGTCCAGGGAAATGGCAAAAGAACAAGGAAAGTCTAGCGTGGTAATTCAAGCAATGCCAAAAGTTTGCTCAGCAATTAGCCAACATCGATAACAGGTAATTAGCCTGTCATCAATGTTGGCTAATTGCTGAATAAACTTTTTAGCATTGCTTGAATTACCACGCTAGACTTTCCTTGTTCTTTTGCCATTAGTAAAAGTGAAATCGACTGTACAATAAATACCAGCAGTCCATAGAATCAGACCTCTGTTCAAAGAGCCTACCTATTCACTACCCTGTGGGGTGTCTTGAACTCCACATTAATACCATGTGGTTTGAGTGAGTTAAGGGTATATGTCCATTTTAATTCACACCTTTTTAACACTGCTTGTCTGTCGCCACCATGTTTAAGAGTAAAATGTCAGGTCTTTTTCACTATGTCCCATTTCAGCAAAATGTTTAGGTACCGGTAAGTCTGTCTTTTTCCTTCGTATCGTATATAGGTGTTGGTTCAATCTTGTCTTGAGGTCCCATGTGGTCTCCCCCACATAGAGGAGACCACATGGGCACCATAACTAAACCGTGAGTTCAAATTACTCTAGCTAAAGCTAGCGTGACTACTGGACCACAACTAAATCCCCTAAATCCAGTGGAACAACACATATTATCCTAAAGACTCTAAATTGCTAAAGTCCCAACCTTTGTCAATCTCCAAAGAAAGCTTGCATGTATAGCAACTGTTCCGGTTATGAAGCTTGCATAAAATCTTCAGTAAAAGTTACAACTGTTTCAGCAAACTCTCCAGTTGTGGACATTCTATTCTTATCTACCTCCCTATCGCTCTTGGGAAAGGTGGCGGTAGGGCAAGCATTACTGAGGACCCCTCACCCTGGCGTCACGAATAGCAAGGGTTAACAAACACCCTTTAGTCACCGCACAGCTACACTCCCCATACCCTACTCCCCCAGGCTATCACATAGCTTTTTGGAGTCCTACGAACAGGATACGGGTGTGTGCCTACAGCTGTTGCCACCAACTAAAGTGTACTCCCCCTGTGTAAAAGACTGTATCAATGTGTTACAGAGCACCATCTAAGAGTACGGAATTTGTGTATGGTGCCGAGTGCAGAGAGCACACGCGAAAAGTAAGGGGGAGGCGAAAATTTAATTGCTGCAGAAATGTGTAAAGTGAGAAGTGAATGTATGCTACGATCCTCTGGTCCGGTCAGCAATGCAAGAGTTAACCCGCTGCCGGAAAAGCACGCGAAGAAATCCCGCGCTGCGCCACGATCAAGTGAGCGTATCGCAGCCGAAAGGGAATTTAAATTCGCCGTTGTTATTTCCGGGGGGACCGGAAATCGGGGCTGCACTGATGACGTCCTTCCGGCCGGCAGCCATTTTGGAGAAGCCCAATATAAAAGGAGCCCTGCACAGCGACCTCGTCAGTCTGCACAAGAGAGAGCCGGAAGGTACAGACATGGCGGAGAGCAGCATTCCACGTGGCGTGCGCCCAAGGTGGCCCCGGAACAAAGGAAAGTTGCAGCGGTCGCAGCCCAACTGTTCCATGACCTTGCCGACCGTCTGCAGCGGTTGTCACTGGATGAAGAGGGGGCCTGCAATCTTCCCCCACTGCCCGACGATGACGACGGCTGGCCGGATACTCCTCCAGGAGGAATCGCGGGGACACCTGGAGCTCCTTCACTGGTGAGACTGTCCCCTCACCACCGGACATGGGGTTCGTGGGCCGAGATCCCGACGGTGGAGTCTTCTGTAAGTACACCTTCAGAAGCTGCCTTCTCCTCCTCCACCAGCCCTGAGCCGGAAATACCCCTGTCCACTTTGCAGAGTGCACGATCGCGCCCACCAAAATTGCCCCAATAGGTCTTTGGGGATGAACCTGATTTGATCCAGTACATGCATGATATTCTTCAACCCCTGCCTGGGAAGCCACTTCCACCGGTCCCTAAGGCACAGAGGGAAAGAGCCCGTCAGGAGGCCGAAGTAGCCGACTTGATGGAAAAATGAAAGACCCGAAACAGAGAACTTTATGCCCCCAAGCACGTTCATCTGCCTTATGGGGAGAGGACCCGCTACCAAGAGAACACTAAAGAAATGGAGACACTCTTCATCCGCATGTGGGATCATCGCAGAGAAGGGGAGAAGCCCTTGGAACGTCGTAGAGCAACAGTGGCCAAGTTCGACAAGGTCAGAGGTTATGGTACCCTCATTGATTGCCACACCGGCTATACCATCCTCGTAAACCGGCGAGCTGTACTGAGGCCATACATCCAAAAAAAATTCCATTCCCTGGAGGTGGGCGAGATAGTGGAGTACACCCCCGTCCAGGGCCTGCGAGGAGAGTAGGCTGCTGCAGTCACCAGACCAGCCGCTCCAACCCAGCGTCCTTTCAAGTACTTTCCTTCTACTGATTGCAAGGCGGACCCCTTCCAGCTGAGGCCGAAATGGCCTGCTTCTGATGCCTTCACCTACGAACCCGAGGAGGAATTACTACAGCAGCCCCTTCCTTCTACCTTCAGCAAAGTACCCAGACCTACTCCTATTAACCCCTTAACGACGCAGGACGTATATTTACGTCCTGCGCCGGCTCCCGCGATATGAAGCGGGATCGCGCCGCGATCCCGCATCATATCGCGTCGGTCCCGGCGCTAATCAACGGCCAGGACCCGCGGCTAATACCACACATCGCCGATCGCGGCGATGTGCGGTATTAACCCTTTAGAAGCGGCGGTCAAAGCTGACCGCAGCTTCTAAAGTGAAAGTGAAAGTGACCCGGCTGCTCAGTCGGGCTGTTCGGGACCGCCGCGGTGAAATCGCGGCATCCCGAACAGCTGATCGGACACCGGGAGGGCCCTTACCTGCCTCCCCGGTGTCCGATCGACGAATGACTGCTCCGTGCCTGAGATCCAGGCAGGAGCAGTCAAGCACCGATAATGCTGATCACAGGCGTGTTAATACACGCCAGTGATCAGCATAGGAGATCAGTGTGTGCAGTGTTATAGGTCCCTATGGGACCTATAACACTGCAAAAAAATTGTAAAAAAAAAGTGTTAATAAAGGTCATTTAACCCCTTCCCTAATAAAAGTTTGAATCACCCCCCTTTTCCCATAAAAAAAATAAAACAGTGTAAAAAAAATAAAAAATAAACATATGTGGTATCGCCGCGTGCGTAAATGTCCGAACTATAAAAATATATCATTAATTAAGCCGTACGCTCAATGGCGTACGCGCAAAAAAATTCCAAAGTCCAAAAAAGCGTATTTTGGTCTCTTTTTATACCATTAAAAAATGAATAAAAAGTGATCAAAAAGTCCGATCAAAACAAAAATCATACCGATAAAAACTTCAGATCACGGCGCAAAAAATGAGTCCTCATACCGCCCTGTACGTGGAAAAATAAAAAAGTTATAGGGGTCAGAAGATGACATTTTTAAACGTATAAATTTTCCTGCATGTAGTTATGATTTTTTCCAGAAGTGCGACAAAATCAAACCTATATAAGTAGGGTATCATTTTAACCGTATGGACCTACAGAATAATGATAACATGTCATTTTTACGTAAATATGCACTGCGTAGAAATGGAAGCCCCCAAAAGTTACAAAATGGCGTTTTTTTTTCGATTTTGTCGCACAATGATTTTTTTTCCGTTTCTCCGTGCATTTTTGGGTAAAATGACTAATGTCACTGCAAAGTAGAATTGGGGACGCAAAAAATAAGCCATAATATGGATTTTTAGGTGGAAAATTGAAAGGGTTATGATTTTTGAAAGGTAAGGAGGAAAAAACGAAAGTGCAAAAACGGAAAAACCCTGAGTCCTTAAGGGGTTAAAGAGGTTTGGCCTACCCAGCACGTACCAACCAATGTACCCAAGCCTACACCCAACGCGGAGGTTTGGCCTGGCGTCACAAATAGCAAGGGTTAACAAGCACCCTTTA
Organism: Hyla sarda; assembly: GCF_029499605.1. Lineage (NCBI taxonomy): Eukaryota > Metazoa > Chordata > Amphibia > Anura > Hylidae > Hyla > Hyla sarda. Next base: position 162,904,964 of record NC_079197.1, read on the forward strand.
GTCACCGCACAGCTACACTCCCCATACCCTACTCCCCCAGGCTATCACAGATAGATAGATATCTCCCAAAGAGAGCAGCACAACCTCCAATGATTCCTATGGCTGGTGCACGCTGTACGGGTGCCTGGGTTAGGGCTCCACTTGAAATACAAATCCAGAAAACTGCAGCACACAAACTTGGGTGAAGAAAAAAATGGTTATTTATTCCATCATTCCAGTGTACAAAATAGGAGAGCAACGTTTCCGCGGCCTCTCGCCGCCATTATCAAGGGGCTTGATAATGGCGGCGAGAGGCCGTGGAAACGTTGCTCTCCTATTTTGTATGATGGAATAAATACACAAGTTTTTTCTTCACCCAAGTTTGTGTGCTGCAGTTTTCTGGATTTGTAGATAGATAGATAGATAGATATGAGATAGATAGATATGAGATAGATAGATAGATAGATATGAGATAGATAGATATGAGATAGATAGATAGATAGATAAATAGATAGATAGATATTAGAGATAGATAGACAGATATGAGAAAAATAGATAGATATGAGATAGATAGATATGAGATAGATAGATATGAGATAGATAGATATGAGATAGATAGATAGATAGATATGAGATAGATAGATAGATATGAGATAGATAGATAAGAGATAGATAGATAGATAGATAGATAGATAGATAGATATGAGATAGATAGATATGAGATAGATAGATAGATATTAGATAGATAGATAGATATGAGATAGATAGATAGATAGATATTAGATAGATAGATATGAGATAGATAGATAGATAGATAGATAGATATGAGATAGATAGATAGATAGATAGATATGAGATAGATAGATAGATATGAGAAAAATAGATAGATATAAGATAGATAGATAGATAGATATGAGATAGATAGATATGAGATAGATAGATAGATATGAGATAGATAGATATGAGAAAAATAGATAGATATGAGATAGATAGATAGATATGAGATAGATAGATATGAGAAAAATAGATAGATATGAGATAGATAGATAGACAGATAGATATGAGATAGATAGATATGAGATAGATAGATAGATATTAGAGATAGATAGACAGATATGAGATAGATAGATAAGAGATAGATAGATAGATAGATAGATAGATAGATAGATATGAGAAAAATAGATAGATATGGGATAACATTCCTGAATTGGAGCAGCACATCCCATGTAAATAATATCATTGGGTTCAGGCTGGGGTCAAACTCAGGTCCCAGAGCCCCAAGGATATCCATTGGAAAGATGAACAGGAGCACTCAAAATATGTGGTTGAATGTGATGGCTTTATTCAATCACCAAAGTTATAGCGAAGTTTCAGCCATCTTGCATGACCATTGTCATTGAGTATTGACATAGTGTTCCTGGGTCAGATAGCTTCACCATAGCCCACAGTGCACCTCAAGTCCTAAATGATCTTCTTTTTTCCTCTCACAGATTGCCTCGCCATTTCAAGGTAATTATTCGGTGAATCGAGGCCTTAAAGTATCCATCGGCACTTGGAGAAAGTCAACAGCTACTTAAAGTTTCTTTAAAAAATTATGATTCTGTATGTTACTCGCTAGGTCATGCAAATGCTGTACATGTCTTTTTTTATGTGTCTAGCTTCTGTATTTGGCTCACAAATTCCTATGTTCTGCTGCTCGCTTATTCTAACATCCACTGCTCAGGAAGGGGCATGTCCGAGGCAAGTACTGAACCCACCCTCACTCACCATGCATTCACTATCTTCCTCCTTGAGTCTGCTGTGCTGGGTCTCTTCATCCAATTACTGCAGGCTGCCTTCTCCACTCTGTTTTCAGACAGGAGTCTGATAGACAGGACAGGAGTGAGCACAGAGTAGTGCTAGTACTGCCCCCACTTCCTGGACTTTGTCCCTGCCTGTGCTTCAGCTAGGACAAAGACGATGCTACAGCCGGACAGGATTATTTTCTGGATGGTATGGGGACCCCTAGTGGTCTTTCTATAGGCCTTCTTTGATTTCTTTGAGAAAGAAGGAAAAAAATTAAAGGGGTATTCCAGAAAAAAAAATTATATATATATATATATATATATCAACTGGCTCCAGAAAGTTAAACAGATTTGTAAATTACTGTCTGTCTCAGGGACTGTCCAGAGTAGGAGCAAATCCCCATAGCAAACTCAACTTCAGCAGCTGATAAGTCCTGGTAGGATTAAGATTTTTTAATAGAAGTAATTTACAAATCTGTTTAAGTTTCTGGAGCCAGTTGATTTAAAAAAAAATGTTTTTTTTTTTTTTACTGGAATACCCCTTTAAATGGACATCTTGGCAAAACATTAACCGTTCTAATATACTTAAAGGGGTATTCCAGGGAAAAACTTTTTTATCTATATCAACTGGCTCCAGAAAGTTAAACAGATTTGTAAATTACTTCTATTAAAAAATCTTAATCCTTTCATTACTTATGAGCTTCTGAAGTTAAGGTTGTTCGTTTCTGTCTAAATCCTCTCTGATGACACGTGTCTCGGGAACCGCCCAGTTTAGAAGAGGTTTGCTATGGGGATTTGCTTCTAAACTGGGCGTTTCCCGAGACAGGTGTCATCAGAGAGGATTTAGACAGAAAAGAACAACCTTAACTTCAGAAGCTCATAAGTACTGAAAGGATTAAGATTTTTTAATAGAACTAATTTACAAATCTGTTTAACTTTCTGGAGCCAGTTTATATGAAAAAAATGTTTTTCACTGGATAACCCCTTTAATATAAAAGCTAAGGATTCTGGGATTTAGTGACAGAATATATCAAGATGACGCTTACGTACCTGGCTTAATAAAGACACATCTTTGCTTAGCGATGTTAAACAGAACTATCACAGACGCTATATAATCCCACTATACAAAAATAACCAGATATACACTATGGGGGAGATTTATCAAAACCCGTCCAGAGGAAAAGTTGCTGAGTTGCCCATAGCAACCAATCAGATCGCTTCTTTCATTTTGCAGAGGCCTTTTTCAAAAATGAAAGAAGCGATCTGATTGGTTGCTATGGGCAACTCAGCAACTTTTCCTCTGGACGGGCTTTGATAAATCTTCCTCTATATACTTACACCAATATATTACCTGATTAGTCTTCTGCTGTATCCACCTTGGAGAACCATTCAACGCATATATACAGATATAACTGTGCTGAGGAAAAGTTGACCAGTTGCCCATAGCAACCAATCAGATTGCTTCTTTCATTTTTGAAAAATGAAAGAAGCCATCTGGTTGGTTGCTATGGGCAACAGGTCAAGTTTTTCTCTGCACAGGTTTTGATAAATATCCCCCCATTATATTCAATGGGGATATTCCACTGTCCCTTTCACATGGTAGACTAGTGGGCATTTACTAGAGGGCATTTACTAGCGGGCATTTACTAGAGGGCATTTACTAGCGGGCATTTACTAGAGGGCATTTACTAGCGGGCATTTACTAGCGGGCATTTACTAGCGGGCATTTACTAGAGGGCATTTACTAGCGGGCATTTACTAGCGGGCATTTACTAGAGGGCATTTACTAGCGGGCATTTACTAGCGGGCATTTACTAGAGGGCATTTACTAGCGGGCATTTACTAGAGGGCATTTACTAGCGGGCATTTACTAGCGGGCATTTACTAGCGGGCATTTACTAGAGGGCATTTACTAGAGGGCATTTACTAGCGGGCATTTACTAGAGGGCATTTACTAGAGGGCATTTACTAGAGGGCATTTACTAGCGGGCATTTACTAGAGGGCATTTACTAGAGGGCATTTACTAGCGGGCATTTACTAGAGGGCATTTACTAGCGGGCATTTACTAGCGGGCATTTACTAGCGGGCATTTACTAGAGGGCATTTACTAGCGGGCATTTACTAGCGGGCATTTACTAGCGGGAATTTACTAGCGGGCATTTACTAGCGGGCATTTACTAGCGGGCATTTACTAGAGGGCATTTACTAGCGGGCATTTACTAGCGGGCATTTCGCATTCCGAATTCCATTTCGGAGCCCCGATGAAGTTAATGGGACTCTGAATTCGAAGTGGAATCTGTGTTTTGAAAGCACAGAAATTTCGCTTAAATTCCGCAAAGCTGTAAAAAAAAAGAAAAAAAATCCGCAGTCTGCTTTTGTGAGCGGAAATTGAGCGGAATCGCAGAATTTCCGCCGAATGAAAACTGCCTTAGTGTAAACTGTAGGATTCACCAGATGAATAGTTGTATCATGCTCTTAGACTTTCTACATTATTAGATTGTCTGTCAGACTGTCTAGACCAGTGGTCTCCAAACAGTGTGCCTGCAGATGTTGCAAAACTACAACTCCCAGCATGCCCGGACAGCCGTCGGCTGTCCGGGCATGCTGGGTGTTGTAGTTTTGCAACATCTGGAGGTCCACACTTCGGAGACCAAGGGTCTAGACTTTAAGGACTCCATATTCCAGCATTTTATGAACATATGTTTACATTGATGTTTAATAAAGTATTGCATTTTAAATGGGCTTGGCGCTTTTCGACTCTTTTTTTTTTTCTTTTCTTTGAGTATTAAAAATGGCATTTTCCCAACGCAGTGCAAATTATGGTAGATTGATACACTTCACAGTCTCGGATTCACAACACACACAGATGTTCCCGGCTTTTTCTGGAGGTTTCTTCTCCCTAACTTTTCCACTAAAGGATTAAAGGGGTTATCCACCATAAGGTGACTTTAACACTGCCAGATAGTAATGGACATATGCTTAGGAAGGATTGTCTTTGTTGTGAGTCCACCATAGCTGCAGCTTTCTTTTTGTGAAATGGCTATTTGCCATTGGAGTTCCCTCCCTCCAACTACAAGTCCCAGGATCCCTTTTGTGTAAGTGTGGTGGCCCAGTACGGGATGGTGTGTCCCCATACTTCTCCTGCCCTGTCAGGCAGAGTCTCTCCATGTTCCCAGGGCCCCTTTTATGTATTATCCCCTATGTACATAAGTTGTATAATAAAATGTACTGTTTCTTAAATAGCTGTTACCATGTGATTGTTACCCAGGAGGCACTAGTGACCAGGTGACCCCACAAGTGAACTATGGGCTACTTGCACAGCCCCCCTATGGGCTGCAATCTCTCTTTTAGCTCATTGCTATTCCTGCTGAGGTCCAGTGCAGTCGTCTCAGAGTGTCCAGAGCATTGGAGGCCTCAAGCCTAAAGTCTGCAGCCACAAAGTCAGCTCAAGTAAGATAAAGTCATCTTCTTGTCAATTGTCAAGTCTTCTATAGAGTCACCATGGCCTGCACTAAAGTGTCTCTACATACTACAAGTCCCAGCAAGCCTGTGAGGTCCCCCTGTGTCACTATTCACCTCCTTGGGATATTGGCTGTACTGCATAGACTGTGTCATCTGTCTACCCTCATTAACTCCTTGGGGACGGAGCCCATTATAACCTTAAGGACCCGGCCATTTTTTGCAATTCTGACCACTGTCATTTTAAGCATTAATAACTCTGGGATGCTTTTACCTTTCATTCTGATTCCGAGATAGTTTTTTCGTGACATACCGTATTTATCGGGGTATACCACACACCGGCCTATAACACGCACCCTCATTTTACCACGGATATTTGGGTAAAAAAAGTTTTTTACCCAAATATCCATGAAAAAATGAGGGTGCGTGTGTGCGCGTGTATACCCCGATATACCCCCAGGAAAGGCAGGGGGAGAGAGGCCGTCGCTGCCCGCTTCTCTCCCCTTGCCTTTCCTGGGGTCTAGAGCGCTGCTGTCGGCCCTTCTCACCCCCTGGTTATCGGCGCCGCTGCCCGTTCTGTCCCCCTGACTATCGGTGCCAGCGCCGATAGCCAGGGGGAGAGAAGCGGCGCCGACAGCCAGGGGGAGAGAAGGGGCAGCGGCACCCATTGCCGGCGCCGCTGCCCTGTTGCCTCCCCCCATCCCCGGTGGCATAATTACCTGAGTCCGGTCCGCGCTGCTCCAGGCCTCCGTCGTGCGTCCCCAGCGTCGTTGCTATGCACGGCGCGGCGCTCTGACGTCATGCGCCGCGCCGTTCAGCGCATAGCAATGACGCCGGGGACGCACGACGGAGGCCTGGAGCAGCGCGGACCGGACTCAGGTAATTATGCCACCGGGGATGGGGGGAGGCAACGGGGCAGCGGCGCCGGCAATGGTTGCCGCTGCCCCTTCTCTCCCCCTGGCTGTCGGCACCGATAGTCAGGGGGACAGAACGGGCAGCGGCGCCGATAACCAGGGGGTGAAAAGGGCCGACAGCAGCGCTCTAGACCCCAGGAAAGGCAGGGGGAGAGAAGCGGGCAGCGACGGCCTCTCTCCCCCTGCCTTTCCTGGGGGTGTATCGGCGTATAACACGCACACAGACTTTAGGCTTAAAATTTTAGCCTAAAAAGTGCGTGTTATACGCCGATAAATACGGTATTCTACTTTATGTTAGTGGTAAATTTTTGTCGATACTTGCATCATTTCTTGGTGAAAAATTCCAAAATTTGATGAAAAAATTGAAAATTTTGCATTTTTCTAACTTTGAAGCTCTCTGCTCATAAGGAAAATGGATATTCAAAATAAATTATATTTTGATTCACATATACAATATGTCTACTTTATGCTTGCATCATACGGGAGATATCTTTATATTATTATATACAATATATTATGTTTGCATCATAAAGTTGATGAGTTTTTACTTTTGGAAGACATCAGAGGGCTTCAAAGTTCAGAAGCAATTTTCCAATTTTTCACAAAATTTTCAAAATCGGAATTTTTTAGGGGCCAGTTCAGTTTTGAAGTGGATTTGAATGTCCTTCATATAAGAAATACCCCACAAATGACCCCATTATAAAAACTGCACCCCTCAAAGTATTCAAAATAACATTCAGTAAGTTTGTTAACCCTTTAGGTGTTTCACAGGAATAGCAGCAAAGTGAAGGAGAAAATTCAAAATCTTAATTTTTTATACTCGCATGTTCTTGTAGACCCAGTTTTTGAAATTTTACAAGGGGTAAAAGGAGAAAAAGCCCCCCAAAACTTGTAACCCAATTTCTCTTGAGTAAGGAAATACCTCATATGTGTATGTAAAGTGTTCGGCGGGCGCTGTAGAAGGCTCAGAAGGGAAGGAGCGACAATGGGATTTTGGAAAGTGAGTTTTGCTGAAATGGTTTTTGGGGGCATGTCACATTTAGGAAGCCCCTATGGGGCCAGAACAGCAAAAAAAACACATGGCATACGATTTTGGAAACTACACCCCTCAAGGCACGTAACAAGGGGTCCGGTGAGCCTTAACACCCCACAGGTGTTTGACCCGGTTACAAGAATGGGGCTTGTCTCCACCAAAACCATACAGCAGTGTCTCCCACAGGGTGCCTCCAGCTGTTGCAAGACTCCCAGCCTGCCAGGACAGTCTATGGCTGTCCGGCAACACTGGGAGTTGTGGTTTTGCCACAGCTGGAGGCGCCGTTTAGGAAACACTGCCGTATGAGACGTTTTTCATTTTTATTGGGGGGGGGGGTGACGTGTAAGGGGGTGTATGTGTAGTGTTTTACTTTTTATTATTTGTTAGTGTAGTGTTTTTAAGGTACATTCACACAGGCAAGGGTTCACAGTAAGTTTCCTTGAAGGAAACCCACTGTAAACCCACCCGTGTCACATGGGGGGGGGGGGTGCCCCAAACCTTCAGCTGTGGCAAAATGACAACTCCCAGGATGCACTGACAGACCGTACATGCTGGGAGTTGTAGTTTTACAACAGCTGTAGGCAACACTGGTGGGGAACCACTGAGTTAGAAAACAGACTCTAGCTCAGTGATTCCAACCCATGTGCCTCCAGCTGCACTCTGGGAGTTGTAGTTTTGCAACAGCTGGAGGCACACGGGTTGGAATCACTGAGTTAGGAAACAGACTCTAGCTCAGTGTTTCCCAACCAGTGTGCCTACAGATGTTGCAAAACTACAATTCCCAGCATGCCCGTACAGTCAGGGATGCTGGGCGTGTAGTTCTGCAATATCTGGCCCTTCAGATGTTGCAGAACTACAACTCCCAGCATGCCTGGACAGTCTGGGCATGATAGGAGTTGTAGTTATGCAACAACTGGGGAAGAACAGTGGCCTCCAAACTGTAGCCCTCCAGATGTTGCAAAACTACAACTCCAAGCATGCCCAGACTGTCCAGGCATGCTGGGAGTTGTAGTTCTGCAACATCTGAAGGGCCAGATATTGCAGAACTACACGCCCAGCATCCCTGACTCTCTGGGCATGCTGGGAGTTGTAGTTTTGCAACATCTGGAGGGCTACAGTTTGGAGACCACCATATAGTGGTCTCCAAACTGTGCCACTTCAGATGTTGCAAAACTACAATTCCCAGCATGCCCAGACAGTCAGTGCATGCTGGGAGTTGTAGTTTTGCAACATCTGGAGGACCACTACACAGTGGTCTCCTAACTCTGACCCTCCAGATGTTGCAAAACTACAACTCCCAGCATGCCCAGACAGCCTTTGGTTGTGTGGGCATGCTTGGAGTTGTAGTTTTGCAGCTTTTAGAAGGCCACAGTGAAGATCACTTATCGCGATCTTCACTGCAGCCTTCTCCGCCGCACTTTCCGGCCGCCGGTCAGATGATGACGCCGCTGCCCGGAATGCCTCCGCCGCCGCAGGTCCGGGTAAGCCGGGCCATGTCCCCCCCCTCGCCGCCCGTGTTCCCCCCGCTCTGTACCGACTTCGATCGGTGCGCAGAGCGGGGGGAAATGAACTCTAACCCCCTGCCCCCCTCCTGCCATTGGTGGTCAGCCTGACCGACCAATGGCAGGGGATAGGAGGGGGTGGCAACACTGCCACCTCGCTCCCATCCTTTAGGCTGGTCGGAGCTGGCTCTGACAGCTCCGATCAGTCTTATTTTCCGGGAGATCGGGTCACCAGTGACCCGATTAGCCCGGATCACGGCAAATCGCAGAATTTTTTATTCTCTTAAAGAAATACTGTAATGGAATATAACTTATTCCTTATTCAAAGGATAGAAGATAAGTTATAGATCGCTGGGGGTCCGACTGCTGGGACCCCCCGCGACCTCCTGGATGGGGCCGCAGCAGTGAACAGTGTGGTAGCCCTTTGGGGGGGGGTGTGGTAGTGGTGGTATGGTATCAGTATATGAGGGGTTAATGTTAACCCTATAGTTCATGACGCCAGGCTGAGGGCTGGTATGCTGAATGTTCCGGCCTATCGCCGCCCTTCCCAGTAACGATAGGTGCATGTAATGACTGAAGGTCCACAAGGAGATTGAACTTGAACTTGAACAACTTTACTTAAGTGCTTGCGGTACATCCAAGGCACAGTAACAGTCTCGTACAAACAGTCCTTATATTGCTCAGTGACTGACAGTTGTTGCGGACCTTGAGCTATTTAGAAAGTCTCTAAATTTAAACATAAACTTAGGCTTTTCCATTACATACTTACCGCAGCTAAATGTTTATTGGCCTAAAATTGGAAAAAATCCGAACCCCCATCAGCTCAATCACTTACTGATAGAATCCTTGAGGTCAGACGAATGGAATATTTATCAGCGATTTCTGAAAATAGACTTACCCATTTTAACAATATATGGAAGGACTGGGACGGCTTTATGGAGAATACCATCCCCCGGTGAGGCAGAGGAGGTCCGGATACTGTCACATGAGCTTGCATATACTTTTCATTATAATATCTTATGTCTTTAATTTGTCTTTCTTTCTAACTATAATTTTTCTACTGTTATCTTTACCCCACTTTTTTTTTCTTTCTCCATTCTCTGAACCATATTTTTGCCAAAATATGTCATCTTATAATTCTTTTATCTCCAGTCCATTATAAATCTTGTTATAAATGATAGAGAGGATTACACTTCTATTTGCGTATACAATATGTTCTTTGTTAACGTTATAGAGAATAATGGTTAGGTTGCATGAATACTGTTACTAATTTTGAAAGGCATCATCACATGGCAACCTTGCTGTATCATATAGTGATATGACAAATCTTATTCCTTATTGTAATTAGATGTGTACTTTCATGAAACTGAAAGTTATGATTACAAGACATATCTGAGTGAATTATACAATTAGAGGACTAACAATTTATTGGTTCGGATTCAGATAATACCGATATATTTTCTTTTTATTTGTTTTCAATGTCTGTTTTTTCTTTTTTGATTCCCTTACTGTTAAAATGAAAAATTGTTTATAAAATATAAAAATAAACAGTTATATATAAAAAAAAAAATGAATTTAAGGGAAGATATTTGCAGATCCGTCCGGATTTAGGGGTTATATTAGGTCCGGTGATGCTGCAGAGTGTCTGGGAATTGATACACTCTATATTCTGAATTACTTAGCCGTTGGGCTCGGGCCTAACTCACTGCGATAGCTGCTGTGCAGATCCTTCTCGTTTGACAGCCCAGGAACAAGAGAGAGAAAATATGGCCGCCGCTCCCTTATATGGGCAGGGGGCGGGGTGAATCCGATTGGTCCGAACATCTGTCACTCACCATTACACAGAGTAATGGGATTGGATATGTCAGAGGGCTTCCAAAGGTCCTTAAGCAAAATACCATAGAGTTTACCTAGTCACGTGACCCGCAGGTCCTGCAATGCCATGGAACCGGTAATTAACCATTTATCTACATATATATTACTATATATTTACATTACCCTTACATAAATTACTAGGCTATTAGTTGGAATAGAGGCGACAAGGGGTAGGCTACACAACAGGGATCCCTACGTCCTAGGGACTCTGGCTATGGGGACCCACACATACATAGGTACCGTATAAGATGCGGTACCGGGACACCACAACAGTAAGGGGGGCTTTGTCCCCGCATGATGCAGCGGGCAAAATTCCCCCCTCCATATATCCTGTACATGGAGGGGGCGTGTCTGCCGCGGCTTCCTTCTGGGAGGACACAACGCTTCCTGCGGACTGCACCAGCCCCATACAGGAGATTGCGGGGGTTCCCAGTGGTCAGACCCCCTGTGATCTATAACTTATACTCCACTACAGTACTCCTTTAAGAATAAACATTGGGACAAAAATCACAGAAGAATTGCAAGACCAGCCATCAAACACAGGTACAGACACTATATTATGAACTACACTAACTTTACAGCCCCTGTAGCATAGTCAAATAAAAAAAAGCCTGGAATATCACTTTAACCCCTTAACGACGCAGGACGTATATTTACGTCCTGCGCCGGCTCCCGCGATATGAAGCGGGATCGCGCCGCGATCCCGCATCATATCGCGTGGGTCCCGGCGCTAATCAACGGCCGGGACCCGCGGCTAATACCACACATCGCCGATCGCGGTGATGTGCGGTATTAACCCTTTAGAAGCGGCGGTCAAAGCTGACCGCCGCTTCTAAAGTGAAACTGAAAGTATCCCGGCTGCTCAGTCGGGCTGTTCGGGACCGCCGCGGTGAAATCGCGGCGTCCCGAACAGCTGATCGGACACCGGTGTCCGATCGACGAATGACTGCTCCGTGCCTGAGATCCAGGCAGGAGCAGTCAAGCGCCGATAATGATGATCACAGGCGTGTTAATACACGCCTGTGATCAGGATGAGAGATCAGTGTGTGCAGTGTTATAGGTCCCTATGGGACCTATAACACTGCAAAAAAAAAGTAAAAAAAAAGTGTTAATAAAGGTCATTTAACCCCTTCCCTAATAAAAGTTTGAATCACCCCCCTTTTCCCATAAAAAAAATAAAACAGTGTAAAAAAACTGTGTAAAAAAAATAAACATATGTGGTATCGCCGCGTGTGTAAATGTCTGAACTATACAAATATATAATTAATTAAGCCGTACGGTCAATGGCGTACGCGCAAAAAAATTCCAAAGTCCAAAAAAGCGTATTTTGGTAACTTTTTATAACATTAAAAAATGAATAAAAAGTGATCAAAAAGTCAGATCAAAACAAAAAACACACCAATAAAAACTTCAGATCACGGCGCAAAAAATGAGTCCTCATACCGCCCCGTACGTGGAAAAATAAAAAAGTAATAGGGGTCAGAAGGTGACATTTTTAAACGTATAAATTTTCCTGCATGTAGTTATGATTTTTTCCAGAAGTGCAACAAAATCAAACCTATATAAGTAGGGTATCATTTTAACCGTATGGACCTACAGAATAATGATAAGGTGTAATTTTTACCGAAATATGCACTGCGTAGAAACGGAAGCCCGCAAAAGTTACAAAATGGCGTTTTTTTTTTCCGATTTTGTCGCACAATGATTTTTTTTTCCGTTGCGCCGTGCATTTTTTTGGTAAAATGACTAATGTCACTGCAAAGTAGAATTGGCGACGCAAAAAATAAGCCATAATATGGATTTTTAGGTGGAAAATTGAAAGGGTTATGATTTTTAAAAGGTAAGGAGGAAAAAACGAAAGTGCAAAAACGGAAAAACCCTGAGTCCTTAAGGGGCTAAAGTAACTCACAGTCCTTTGAATATTGTCCACCAAAAAAGGGTCACAGGCTGCTTTATTGGTTGTTTTCCAACAGAATACTCCTGTTACTTGTAGTTCACTGGAAATTCTACAGTTTCCAACTGCTGGGTATACATCCTATGTAGCTTTACTAGCTAATCTTTACTTGACCAGGCCATGCCGGAAGCTTTTCAGGTCCCGGCTACAACTCCATTGTTCTATGTCCTGTTGTCTCAAGAAAATCCTCGGTTTTGCTGACTGGCATACTGAAGATAAATGGCATACTTTACTGTAGGAACCTTTTTGGAAAGGACTGAAAGTCCATGTCATCTCTAACATCCAGGGTGTCTCTGTTGAATTCCAGAGTCTAGTTTATCCAGTGCAGCAGCATCCTGTTGAATTCAACAAGACTCTCTGTTGCAGCGGAATCTCTGTGCCAAATTCCAATGTGGAATCCAGCACGGAAATTCGGATGTGGGAACATGGTAATCTGAGCTGACCCTGTTACCCCTTTTCCCCACCTCGCTCCACCCCTGGCCTGCTCGCAGTGGCAATCCTTCACTCCGTGCAGCCACACAGGGACCCTGCGAGTCGGTGAGTGCACTCTGACATTGCGGTGCAGTGTACTCAGACATCGCAGCTGCTCCACGATGTCTGAGTTGAGGCCATGTGCAGTGTACATGTCATTACAAAGTAATGTGCAGTGTACTCAGACATCGCAGCTGCTCCGCGATGTCAGAGTGCACTCGACGACTTTCAGGCCCTCTGTGTGGCTGCTCGTAGCAGCAGATTGCCACTGTGAGCAGGCCAGGGGCGGAGCGAGGCAGGGGAACGGGGGTGGCAACAGCTGAAGGCACAAAATGGGTCAGGTCACCGGCAGATTGCAGCGTAAAATACGTTGCGGATCAGTTACGTGTGATCCTACCCTAAAGGGGTTATCCAGCTATTAAAAATGTATCCCCTATCCATAGAACAGGGCCTGAATGTCCCCGGTGAACCCTTTGGCCCTCACCTTCTGAGGACCACTCATCACAGAAGTGACGACCCGATCAGCCAATCACTGACTGAGGCGGGACACGTATTTACGGCCGGTGATTGGCTGAGTGGGCCGCCACTGCTAAGAAGAGTATGTCTCAGAAGGTGGGGGCCAGGGCATTCAAAAGAGAGAGTCCGGCCCCACTCTCGAGATAGGGGATACGTTTTTTAATTGCTGGATAACCCCATTAACTCAGACTTCATCTACTGCATTTCCCTAGAAATTACTCCTTTTCTAGTAATTCTTAAATATATATGAACTATACAAACAATATCACCCTTAGAGTAGAGAAGCAGAATTAAATATAAAGAAATACATTATGTATTGCAATACTCATAGGCAAACATAGATAACCATTAGTGCAATCTTAACAAAGTGCAATGCAAGAATATAAGCGAGGCAAGTTGACTCAGTTGCTGTTGTGGGACAGTGATTTCCTACAGCTCAGTGAAGACACGGAAAACCCACATAGTGGGACACTGCACTGCAATCCACTGAATATCAATTACGATCTACAAAAACTACCAATAACTTACTGATAGCTCAGATTTTCTAAGATTCCTAATGTTCATAGTATTCTAAAAATAACAGATTTTGTGGCACTAGGAATTCTGTAGCAAATAAAAAATATATATTATTATATATTATAAATATAAAGATTATAAGACATTGTTTCCCAATCAGTGTGTCTCCACCTGTTGCAAAACTACAACTTCCAGCATGCTGGGAGTTGTAGTTTTTCAACAGCTGGAGGCACTTTTGTTGGAAAACACTGTTTTAAGGAATGCAGTATACTGACATTCAATCATTACCAGCGTTTACTGTGAGCTGCGCAAGAATGATCATTACAACCATGATGTCTTCCTAAAGTATCAACAATCTAACAAAAGACTGTCCAGTAATTTCTGGATGGTTGGAAACCCTGCTTGGAGGTCCTCTTTATGCTCTTTTCTTATGATGATGAAGTGCTGTTAGGAAGGCTTTAGAAGTTGGACTTAGCAATATCTTAGCTTCACCCAAAAAATTACTTTTGTTATCAGAATTAGCGAAAGAGTAAAGTAACCATCTGGGACTAGAAAAAATCCCAATGTATTTCACAGCCACACCATCAATGTAATATGGTAAAGTCGGCATCTGACCACCAGTGAACTTGGTTTTCTTTGCTTCCCAGGATAAGTGCTAAGGGCTAAGATGAGGTAGTAGTCCCATATGTATGTCACGCAGCTGTCGCATTACCACTGTTTGAGTGTTAACCCAAAGTTTCTTTGTGATCCTACAAATAAAGCTGTTCCCGCATACACCCGGCATCTGACCACCACTGGACTTGGTGAGACCTCTGAAGCCAGGATTCCGGTAAACTACATGTAACTTTTTCTGAATCTCTTTTGTGATTCCAGAAAATACATATGTAATGTCCCAGTACACTTAGACCCTGTCAGGTTAAGTCCCTCAGTGACCTGGGGGCTCCCTGCTGGGTCTCCCCTGCTGTTTCTATAATGTTATTTATCTTACCTTATGTATTGTCAGTGTCCTAATGTTTATATAGTCTAAAGGACCTGTGAGAGGTCTCAAGGACCTGTGAAATGTCACATGTTATGTTATGCAGTCACATGATTTGTTATCACATGTTCTCTCAGAGAGCACCAGCTTAACCTATGACCCGCACCACTATATAAAGGGGCGTCCATTACAATTCACTCTCTTGTACCATCAGTCTTTACTGATAGAGCAACCACCAGAGATCTCAGTGCAAGTGATCAGCATCTGGAAGACCCCAAAAGCTACAGTAATTCCAGTAAGTCTCAAGTCTATGTCTGCTGTCACTGAAACTAGTCAAGTCCAATCTCGAGTCAAGTTAATTACAAGTATATTGGTCCAGCAAGCTGCGAGGTCCTTCTGGGTTCCGGCCACCTCTCTGGGATTTTGGCCTCAGCTGTGAAGATAATTCCATCTGTCTTAAACTCAGTAAAGCATGTGTGAAACCATAACTGGTTGGGGACTCTCATTTCACTACTAGCCATTGGAATAGCGGAAATACCGTTCGTGTGGTTCCGGTCCCAAAAACTACTGTGGCGTCACGAACACTAGGGGTTAACAACATCTTGCCCCCGGGGTTAATACCATCTGATCCCACCACCTACATCGCTACACCCATGGTCCCGCCATACACCGGTGGTCCACCACACATAATCTCTCGAAATACAGCTTTACAAAGCAAACAGAGCGCTCCATAGTGTAAGCGTCCTCCTTCTTACAAATAGAAAGAATAATAAACACGAAAGAAAACTTGGGAGCGGCTACAGTTCACATCCACATAAAACTTGAATCCTCAAAAGACAACATACAGGCTTCCAAGCTTACACTCTGTGAGTGGCCAAACAAGGACCATCCACAACTGTAACAGGTGTCTTGATAAAACGGAGAAATCTTCGGTTGCCGCTATACTCCCCTCTGGTGGAATATTTCCCACCCGAAAACGAACAAGACTGGAAAAAAGAAAAAATTGGAGGAGCTGACACACCTTTCCCCACAACTGCTGTATTTATAATATACAGTGGTCCCTCAACATACGATGGTAATACGTTCCAAATGGACCATCCTTTGCTGAAACCATCGTATGTTGAGGGATCCGTGCAATGTAAAGTATAGGACAGTGGTCTACAACCTGCGGACCTCCAGATGTTGCAAAACTACAACACCCAGCATGCCCGGACAGCCAACGGCTGGGTGTTGTAGTTTTGTAACATCTGGAGGTCCGCAGGTTGTAGACCACTGTTAGAGGAAGTTGTACTCACCTGTCCCCGCCGCTTCGGACCGTCACCGCTCGTCACTGCTGCCCGGGATGTCGCCGTCCATCGCTGTCGCTGCGTCCCCAAGGTGTCCCCGACGCTCCGGCAAGGCCTCTGCTTCCCCGGCATCCTCGCTCTCACGTCGCCGCCATCACGTCGCTACGCACGCCGCTCCTATTGGATGATGGCACGGCGTGCACAGCGACATGATGACGACGATGGAGAGCGCCGACGATGCAGGGGATCCCGAAGAGGACGCGCCGGAGCCCCGAGAACAGGTAAGTGACCATCACCGGAGCTCACGGGGCACCGTAAACGGCTATTCGGTGGCAGCTGAAGCAGTCAGCGCTGCCGGATAGCCGTTTATGCGATGGCCCCGACATACAAAAGCATTGTATGTTTATGCTGCCTTCAACATGCGATGGACTCTGAGAGTGATCGTATGCTGAAATGATCGTATGTCGGGGCCATCGTAGGTCGAGGGGTCACTGTGTGTGTGTATATATATATAAACAAAGAATAAGTTGGCCAGCACTATTGATTCAAAACTATTATACGGACCTGGCTTACAGGTGCAGGCTGCTGGGCTAAATATACAGCAACAGGAGAATACAGCAGCGCACTGCTAGCGCAAAGATATAGATAAAACATGAGTATATAGATACAACATGAGAAGCTATTCAGCTATGGTGCAGTTTGGAATCAATAGTGCTGGCCAACTTATTCTTTTTTTGTATTACACATATGGGGGAGTGGCTACCTCCATGTTGGTTCTTGCACCCCACCCACCTCTATCAGGTGTATATAAGGTTATTTGGCTGTTCCAGTCTTGCAATGCCTGCTGATCTGTTCACACACAGGCATATTCACAGTGTAGGGTCCGTCCCAATGAGATCACCTTACCGCGGTGGGACGGTTCAAGCTATTTGGCCACCAAATTGCAAGCTAAGTATCTCACTATTTCATTACTGCACCATAGCTGAATAGCTTCTCATCTTGTATCTATATACTCATGTTTTATCTATATCTTTGTGCTAGCAGTGTGCTGCTGTATTCTCCTGTTGCTGTATATATATATATATATATATATATATATATATATAAACCAAAAACAGGCGCAGCACTCCAAAAAACAGTGTGATTTAATATCTCATGTCAGCATTACAACGTTTCAACTCCACCTGGAGCCATTTTCAAGCATAGTGATATACAAACACCACAGGGCTTTTATGCCCCAAACAATTAATTAGTGCAAATCAATTCATAAAGTGCCAATGTTACGCCTAGCGCTCCGGGTCCCCGCTCCTCCCCGGAGCGCTTACGGCGTCTCTCTCTCCGCAGCGCCCCGGTCGGTCCCGCTGACCGGGAGCGCTGCACTGTCATGGCCGTCGGGGATGCGATTCGCACAGCGGGACGCGCCCGCTCGCGAATCGCATCCCAGGTCACTTACCCGTTCCCGTCCCCTGCTGTCATGTGCTGGCGCGCGCGGCTCCGCTCTCTAGGGCGCGCGCGCGCCAGCTCCCTGAGACTTAAAGGGCCAGTGCACCAATGATTGGTGCCTGGCCCAATTAGCTTAATTGGCTTCCACCTGCTCCCAGACTATTTCTGATCTCTGCCCCTGCACTCCCCTGCCGGATCTTGTTGCCTTGAGCCTAGTGAAAGCGTTACTGTGTTTGTCCATACTGTGTACTTGACCTCCTGCTATTACCTTATTGACTACGATCCTTGCTGCCTGCCCCGACCTTCTGCTACGTCCGACCTTGCTTCTGTCTACTCCCTTGTACCGTGCCTATCTTCAGCAGTCAGAGAGGTTGAGACGTTGCTAGTGGATACGACCTGGTCACTACCGCCGCAGCAAGACCATCCCGCTTTGCGGCGGGCTCTGGTGAACACCAGTAGTGACTTAGAACCGGTCCACTAGCACGGTCCACGCCTATCCCTCTCTGGCACAGAGGATCCACCTCCTGCCAGCCGGCATCGTGACAGTAGATCCGGCCATGGATCCCGCTGAGGTTCCCCTGCCTTCTATCTCTGATCTCACCACGGTGGTCGCCCAGCAATCCCGACAGATCGCCCATCTAACCCACCAGCTGTCGGAAGTGTCCACCATGGTGCAGCAACTTCAGTCGCAACTTCTGCCTCTGCTACAGCAGCAACCATCTCCTCCGCCAGCTCCTGCACCCCTTCCGCAGCGTGTGGCCACTCCTAGCCTCCGCTTGTCCCTGCCGGACAAATTTGATGGGGACTCTAAGTTTTGCCGTGGCTTTCTTTCGCAATGTTCCCTGCACTTGGAGATGATGTCGGACCAGTTTCCTACTGAAAGGTCTAAGGTGGCTTTCGTAGTCAGCCTTCTGTCTGGAAAAGCCCTGTCATGGGCCACACCGCTCTGGGACCGCGATGACCCCGTCACTGCCTCTGTACACTCCTTCTCGGAAATTCGAAGTGTCTTTGAGGAACCTGCCCGAGCCTCTTCTGCTGAGACTGCCCTGCTGAACCTGGTCCAGGGTAATTCTTCCGTTGGCGAGTACGCCATACAATTCCGTACTCTTGCTTCTGAACTTTTCTGGAATAATGAGGCCCTCTGCGCGACCTTTAAAAAAGGCCTATCCAGCAACATTAAAGATGTTCTGGCCGCACGAGAAATTCCTGCTAACCTGCATGAACTCATTCATCTAGCCACTCGCATTGACATGCGTTTTTCTGAGAGACATCAAGAGCTCCGCCAGGAAAAAGACTTAGATCTCTGGGCACCTCTCCCACAGTCTCCATTGCAATCTACGCCTAGGCCTCCCGCCGAGGAGGCCATGCAAGTGGATCGGTCTCGCCTGACCCAGGAGGAGAGGAATCGCCGTAGGGAAGAAAATCTTTGTCTGTACTGTGCCAGTACCGAACATTTCCTGGTGGATTGCCCTATCCGTCCTCCACGTCTGGGAAACGCACGCTCGCACCCAGCTCTCGTGGGTGTGGCGTCTCTTGATTCAAAGTCGGCTTCTCCACGTCTCACGGTGCCCGTGCGGATTTCTCCTTCAGCCAACTCCTCCCTCTCAGCCGTGGCCTGCCTGGACTCTGGTGCCTCTGGGAATTTTATTCGGGAGTCCTTGGTGAATAAATTCTGCATCCCGGTGACCCGTCTCGTCAAGCCACTCTACATTTCCGCGGTCAACGGAGTCAGGTTGGATTGCACCGTGCGTTACCGCACGGAGCCCCTCCTAATGTGCATCGGACCTCATCACGAAAAAATTGAGTTTTTGGTCCTCTCCAATTGCACTTCCGAAATTCTCCTTGGACTACCCTGGCTTCAACACCATTCCCCAACCCTGGATTGGTCCACAGGGGAGATCAAGAGCTGGGGTACCTCTTGTTTCAAGGACTGCCTTAAACCGGTTCCCAGTACTCCCTGCCGTGACCCTGTGGTTCCTCCTGTATCCGGTCTCCCTAAGGTCTTTATGGACTCTGCCTGCCATAAGAAGTGCCTCTCCCCCCCTCCCAGTCCAGTCAGGCAAGCCTCGGTGCCTCCTCATGGCCCCCGTCCTGGTGTCACACTGCCCCGTGCCAGGCCTCGCCCTCTGCCCTCCCTCCCCATTCCCACTCCTGCTGTACTGCCTGCCGTTGAGGAATCCCTCCATTCTTTCCCGGTGTCCTCATCCCAGGGGAGGCAGTTACCGGACAAAGAGAAGGGGAGACCTAAGGGGGGGGGGGGTACTGTTACGCCTAGCGCTCCGGGTCCCCGCTCCTCCCCGGAGCGCTTACGGCGTCTCTCTCTCCGCAGCGCCCCGGTCGGTCCCGCTGACCGGGAGCGCTGCACTGTCATGGCCGTCGGGGATGCGATTCGCACAGCGGGACGCGCCCGCTCGCGAATCGCATCCCAGGTCACTTACCCGTTCCCGTCCCCTGCTGTCATGTGCTGGCGCGCGCGGCTCCGCTCTCTAGGGCGCGCGCGCGCCAGCTCCCTGAGACTTAAAGGGCCAGTGCACCAATGATTGGTGCCTGGCCCAATTAGCTTAATTGGCTTCCACCTGCTCCCAGACTATTTCTGATCTCTGCCCCTGCACTCCCCTGCCGGATCTTGTTGCCTTGAGCCTAGTGAAAGCGTTACTGTGTTTGTCCATACTGTGTACTTGACCTCCTGCTATTACCTTATTGACTACGATCCTTGCTGCCTGCCCCGACCTTCTGCTACGTCCGACCTTGCTTCTGTCTACTCCCTTGTACCGTGCCTATCTTCAGCAGTCAGAGAGGTTGAGCCGTTGCTAGTGGATACGACCTGGTCACTACCGCCGCAGCAAGACCATCCCGCTTTGCGGCGGGCTCTGGTGAACATCAGTAGTGACTTAGAACCGGTCCACTAGCACGGTCCACGCCTATCCCTCTCTGGCACAGAGGATCCACCTCCTGCCAGCCGGCATCGTGACAGCCAATCATATAAACATCATATAAAAGTATAAACTGTGCGTTACATAATTATATAGCACATAGTGCATCAGTGTAAATAAAGTGCTATAGTGCGTACAGTGCATAAAAATCATACATAAAGTTAAAATACAGCTTGAAAATACATCTCAAGATGTGATTGCATATAATCATACAATCATAAACACCTGTGTATATAATAAACATCATAAAGTAGTACATACTGCATACTGAGAAGGAAACATCCACCTGCTCCATACAATGGCGCCGTAAGCGTGGGCTACTAGCTATTGCGCCTGCGCAAACAGGCTGTGGATACTTCCGCATACACGCTCGCGGTCAAGTGACTCACCCGCTCACGTGATCCGCTGCCCCGGCAACGGCCAACGCTATCTGCGAGGCAGTATACAGAGACAGCCGGAGCACGATCGCAGGCGACAATCCAGGCCACGAGCTGTGCATACATAGAAGAGAAGAAAACAAAAACACAGGTATCAACAGAGAAGAGGGCACAAACAGGACCATGGATTCAGATGCCTCAACATGAGGGTTACAAGGCGCATAACAGAGTAGAGGAAGATTAGAAGCAAGAGATTAAGAAAACACAATAAAACAAATGATAATGAAAATGAAAATAAAGATAAAAAAATAAAAAATAAATAAAAAATAAAAATAAAGAAATAAAAAATAAATATAATAAATAACACATTGTTTCTTTTTTTGCAGTTATGTTTTCATTATTTTTGTATAATATTAATAGGGTTACACCTTGTTGGGCCAGGGATAGATAACTGACTTAACCCCTAATAGGGCCAAGGAGTCATCCATCAAAGGGGAGACTCCTGTGTTCAGGACCGTCAAGCCCTCACCCCACTGGACTCACCCCACCTATGCTATGATCAAGGGCGCCTGCTTATTCAGCAGCGCTAACCCTAGGCATACTGCCTAGTATAATTCAAACTAAAAAAAACATAATAAAAAACAAAAAAATAAATATAAAAAAATATATAAAACAATATTTTCCTTTTATCATATAAAAAAATTAATAAATAAATGCTAAAAATAGAAAAGATTAAGAAATTTTGAAAGATACCCCAGAATGTTATAATATGCGCATATATACCCCACATAATGAAGTCCACCAACCACGGTCCAAGCAGTACCACAACAATGCTGGATCTGTGTAACTTTATTTAATTCTCCACATCAAATTATTTTAATACAAAAATTTAAATAAATATCCGCCACAGTGTAGAAATTTATCTTAATTCACATATGTTGGAGTAGGTGATGTCTCCTCCTATGGTTGTAGAAATCTAAAAAATAAAGAAATATGTTATTAGAATTATAGCATTGTATTTGTATATCACATTCCATATGTATAGAGGAGGTAAGTATAACAACGGATAAATGGAATTCAGGGGCTGTTTATAGGCCACCTCTGTATACAAGTTTTCTACATAGTGTTGAAATCCGCATTAAGACCATAGGGATGTAGTGTATTAAGCTTGTGTATCCACCACAATTCGCGTTGTTTCAAAATTGCTAATCTATCACCCCCTCTCACAGGATGTGGTATATGATCAATCGCCATGAAACGTAGGTCCTTCTCCAAGTGGCCAAGCTCAGTGAAGTTCTTGGACACCGGGAGGTCCAACCGACGTTTATGTATGCTAAACCTATGGTTCTTAATTCTAGCTTACTATACGTTTTGCTCTAAGTAGCTGGCTGTACGGGAGTGATTCGATCATACTTCTAGGATGACAACTTTTAAAGTGCAATAAGGTATTTTTATCTGTTGGTTTAGTATACAATGAAGTGAAAATCTGTCCATCCTTTTTGCCCACCCAGACATCGAGAAAACTGATACCCTCTAGGGAAAAGGTCATAGTAAATTCAATGTTGGGATCAATTGAATTTAGAAATTGGTGGAATAGATTTAATTCGTCCACAGAACCGTTCCACAGGAGGAAGATGTCATCAATATACCGCCACCATGCCAGACAATGTCTGGCATGGTGGGACGGGTAGATGACATCCTCCTCCATTGTGGCAACATACAAGTTGGCATACATGGGCGCGACATTCGACCCCATAGCGGTCCCGACTAATTGTAAATAGAATTTTTCTTCAAACATAAAGTAATTGTTGGTAAGTATAAGTTCTAATAAATCTAACATAAACTGTCGGACCGCTATGGGGAATTCGGATGTCACCAATACTCTAGAAATTGCCATTAGGCCTCGTTCATGACTAATCGAGGTGTACAGACTCGTGATATCAAATTATACCAAAATGGTGTCCTCTCGAGTCTGTACATCTTGAATCTTATTCAGAAAATCGGTAGTGTCTTGTATATAGGACTGGGCCCTAAAAACAAAAGGTCTAAGAACCCTATCAAGGAAAATGGAGGCATTGCTGAGGAGTGAATTACGCCCAGAAACTATAGGGCGGCCTGGTGGATTAACCAAAGATTTATGTATTTTAGGGAGAACATAAATGACAGGTGTAACCGGATTTTTAACTACAAGAAATTCTCTAAGGCTCTCATCAATGATGCCTTCCACAAATGCCTGTTCTACAATAGATGTAAGTTTCCCCAATATAACTTTTTTAGGATCAAACTCCAATACCCTATAGATCCGTACATCTAATAATTGTCGATATACCTCTTTCTTGTAATCTGCTAAGTCCATAACCACGACCCCACCCCCTTTGTCCGCGGGTTTAATGGTGAGGCCGTGGTTATGGACGAGCAGATCAATGGCTTCTTTCTCCTTTAAGGAGAGATTGTGTTGCAAATTACCAGTTTGTAAAAAAATTTCTTTCAATGACTCCATATCATTCCGTACTAATGTGATAAATGTCTCCAATGGATGGGAGACAAGAGCTGGGTTAAAATTACTTTTGTTATATAAATCAAACTTCTTTAGTTGTAACAAACCACCAGCTGCTTGTTCTCCGTGCATTGCCTCCCCACTATTTCTTACATCATTGAACCAAATTTTTAATTTGATACGTCTGAAAAAATCCTGTAAATCACACTCCAATTCAAACCAATTAACAGTAGATATAGGACAGAACGACAACCCTTTGGCTAATAAAGATAATTCGGCACCGGAGAGTACATGGGAAGATATATTTACCACAGTCTGAGTATCCTTCAGGTCCTTCGAGACTTTTTTTTTGACGCTGGCACCACCATTGTTTGCTGGACTAGATAAGTAGTGCTGCATTATTTTGGGACTATATGTAAAGATTTGTTTGCTGGCACACTAGCATTATGGAGAATTTGAATAGAAATACTAACTCTCATGTCTCTTCATATGCCGAGGAGGAGGTTGACAGGATTTTGGGAGGCCTTAAAGGGGACGCTACCTTTTTAGCTACACCTACTACCATTGATGTTAAAAGAAGTTTTGAGTACGAGTCTAAGCGGTTTATTAATATGGAATTACATCTTACCACCTTTGGGAGAATATTATAAGAGCAAACGTATCCCTAGAGGAATGAGGTCATGGCTGCGACCCTCAGTTTATATTGAAAGTGCAGAGTTTAAGAAGAGGTTTGAGGAGATTTCGGACAGATATGCTTTTGATATTATTCTTTTGAATTTGGATCATCTTCAGAATGAGTTGATTGGTGTACAAACAAGAGTCACTGAGTTGGAACAAAGTTTGGCTAAGATGTTGTCTGGAGAGGAGTATTCTACATACATGGATGGCAATAAGAAAATTTTGGAAAAATTTAAAAGTGAAGTAATGGATGTAAAGAAAAGGAAATGGTATCGTGATCAGATGGACTATACTAAAGGCAGAGTTTATACGTGGAACCAACAGTGGTCCAATAATACGGACAGCCAGTTTTTCTCTCCCCGTCGGGGTAAATCTAATAAATCTTTTCCTAGGAATGTTACAAATAACTCTGTTACTTCTAAAGATTTTTTAGGAGAGGGTCCATCTGTGAACACCTCCACAAGAAACCCACCAGAAGAGGTGGTCGAAAAAGACATCGGTCAAGGAAGAACCAGAAGACAGAAACAAGGGAAATTAACACCTGCCCTATTCCAGGACAACAAGAGAAAGACCTGAAGGATACTCAGACTGTGGTAAATATATCTTCCCATGTACTCTCCGATGCCGAATTATCTTTATTAGCCAAAGGGTTGTCGTTCTGTCCTATAACTACTGTTAATTGGTTTGAATTGGAGTGTGATTTACAGGATTTTTTCAGACGTATCAAATTAAAAATTTGGTTCAATGATGTAAGAAATAGTGGGGAGGCAATGCATGGAGAACAAGCAGCTGGTGGTTTGTTACAACTAAAGAAGTTTGATTTATATAACAAAAGTAATTTTAACCCAGCTCTTGTCTCCCATCCATTGGAGACATTTATCACATTAGTACGGAATGATATGGAGTCATTGAAAGAAATTTTTTTACAAACTGGTAATTTGCAACACAATCTCTCCTTAAAGGAGAAAGAAGCCATTGATCTGCTCGTCCATAACCACGGCCTCACCATTAAACCCGCGGACAAAGGGGGTGGGGTCGTGGTTATGGACTTAGCAGATTACAAGAAAGAGGTATATCGACAATTATTAGATGTACGGATCTATAGGGTATTGGAGTTTGATCCTAAAAAAGTTATATTGGGGAAACTTACATCTATTGTAGAACAGGCATTTGTGGAAGGCATCATTGATGAGAGCCTTAGAGAATTTCTTGTAGTTAAAAATCCGGTTACACCTGTCATTTATGTTCTCCCTAAAATACATAAATCTTTGGTTAATCCACCAGGCCGCCCTATAGTTTCTGGGCGTAATTCACTCCTTAGCAATGCCTCCATTTTCCTTGATAGGGTTCTTAGACCTTTTGTTTTTAGGGTCCAGTCCTATATACAAGACACTACCGATTTTCTGAATAAGATTCAAGATGTACAGACTCGAGAGGACACCATTTTGGTATCATTTGATATCACGAGTCTGTACACCTCGATTAGTCATGAACAAGGCCTAATGGCAATTTCTAGAGTATTGGCGACATCCGAATTCCCCATAGCGGCCCGACAGTTTATGTTAGATTTATTAGAAATTATACTTACCAACAATTACTTTATGTTTGAAGAAAAATTCTATTTACAATTAGTCGGGACCGCCACAATGGAGGAGGATGTCATCTACCCGTCCCACCATGCCAGACATTGTCTGGCATGGTGGCGGTATATTGATGACATCTTCCTCCTGTGGAATGGTTCTGTGGACGAATTAAATCTATTCCACCAATTTCTAAATTCAATTGATCCCAACATTTAATTTACTATGACCTTTTCCCTAGAGGGTATCAGTTTTCTCGATGTCTGGGTGGGCAAAAAGGATGGACAGAATTTCACTTCATTGTATACTAAACCAACAGATAAAAATACCTTATTGCGCTTTAAAAGTTGTCATCCTAGAAGTATGATCGAATCACTCCCGTACAGCCAGCTACTTAGAGCAAAACGTATAGTAAGTGATGAACTAACTCTGGACTCTACTTTGGATACCATCTCTTCCAATTTCTTGGAGAGAGGGTATCCTAAAGATATAATTGACAGACAGCGAAATAGATTACAGACTCTTGATAGACAATCTACTTTGACAAAAGTTAGCAAGATTCAAAAAGCAAGAAGAATTCCCTTCACATCAGTGTACAATAACCATAGTGGTAAAATTGCGGGTGTTATCAACAAACACTAGACCATATTACAAAAAAGTTTCAAGGGAATTGAGGAGTTTTCCACATTTCCCTTGATGTCCTATAAAAGATCAAGAAACTTGAGGGATAAACTGGTAAAATCTACTATTGACTTACCCCAAACCCCTAGACAGACTGTACTCAGTATACGTAATTTTGGCTCTTTTCCATGTTTAACATGTGTGGATTGTAAATTTATGATAAAGGGATCTAGCTTTAGACATCCAGGGACCAGGATGGAATATCCTCTTAAATTTTACCTTACGTGTGACTCAACCTGGGTAATTTATACTCTGACTTGCCCATGTAATTTAGTCTACGTGGGGCAAACTACTTTGAATTTGAAAACTAGAATTAACAACCATAGGTTTAGCATACATAAACGTCGGTTGGACCTCCCGGTGTCCAAGAACTTCACTGAGCTTGGCCACTTGGAGAAGGACCTACGTTTCATGGCGATTTATCATATACCACATCCTGTGAGAGGGGGTGATAGATTAGCAATTTTGAAACAACGCGAATTGTGGTGGATACACAAGCTTAATACACTACGTCCCTATGGTCTTCAACACTATGTAGAAAACTTGTATACAGAGGTGGCCTATAAACAGCCCCTGAATTCCATTTATCCGTTGTTATACTTACCTCCTCTATACATATGAAATGTGATATACAAATACAATGCTATAATTCTAATAACATATTTCTTTATTTTTTAGATTTCTACAACCATAGGAGGAGACATCACCTACTCCAACATATGTGAATTAAGATAAATTTCTACACTGTGGCGGATATTTATTTAAATTTTTGTATTAAAATAATTTGATGTGGAGAATTAAATAAAGTTACACAGATCCAGCATTGTTGTGGTACTGCTTGGACCGTGGTTGGTGGACTTCATTATGTGGGGTATATATGCGCATATTATAACATTCTGGGGTATCTTTCAAAATTTCTTAATTTTTTCTATTTTTAGCATTTATTTATTTATTAATTTTTTTTTTATATGATAAAAGGAAAATATTGTTTTATATATTTTTTTATATTTCTTTTTTGTTTTTTATTATGTTTTTTTTAGTTTGAATTATACTAGGCAGTATGCCTAGGGTTAGCGCTGCTGAATAAGCGGACGCCCTTGATCATAGCATAGGTGGGGTGAGTCCAGTGGGGTGAGGGCTTGACGGTCCTGAACACAGGAGTCCCCCCTTTGATGGATGACTCCTTGGCCCTATTAGGGGTTAAGTCAGTTATCTATCCCTGGCCCAACAAGGTGTAACCCTATTAATATTATACAAAAATAATAAAAACATAACTGCAAAAAAAGAAACAATGTGTTATTTATTATATTTTATTTATTTTTTATTTCTTTATTTTTATTTTTTATTTATTTTTAATTTTTTAATCTTTATTTTCATTTTCATTATCATTTGTTTTATTGTGTTTTCTTAATCTCTTGCTTCTAATCTTCCTCTACTCTGTTATGCGCCTTGTAACCCTCATGTTGAGGCATCTGAATCCATGGTCCTGTTTGTGCCCTCTTCTCTGTTGATACCTGTGTTTTTGTTTTCTTCTCTTCTGTGTATGCACAGCTCGCGGCCTGGATTGTCGCCTGCGATCGTGCTCCGGCTGCCTCTGTACACTGCCTCGCAGATAGCGTTGGCCGTTGCCGGGGCAGCGGATCACGTGAGCGGGTGAGTCACATGACCGCGAGTGTGTATGCGGAAGTATCCACAGCCTGTTTGCGCAGGCGCAATAGCTAGTAGCCCACGCTTACGGCGCCATTGTATGGAGCAGGTGGATGTTTCCTTCTCACTATGCAGTATGTACTACTTTATGATGTTTATTATATGCGCAGGTGTTTACGATTGTACGATTATATGCAATCACATCTTGAGATGTATTTTCAAGCTGTATTTTAACTTTATGTATGATTTTTATGCACTGTACGCACTATAGCACTTTATTTACACTGATGCACTATGTGCTATATAATTATGTAACGCACTGTTTATACTTTTATATGATGTTTATATGATTGGCACTTTATGAATTGATTTGCACTAACTAATTGTTTGGGGCATAAAAGCCCTGTGGTGTTTGTATATCACTATGCTTGAAAATGGCTCCAGGTGGAGTTGAAACGTTGTAATGCTGACATGAGATATTAAATCACACTGTTTTTTGGAGTGCTGCGCCTGTTTTTGGTTTCTGTCTATGGAGGACTTTGATTGAGCCTTTTTTTTGGGACGCTGGCACCACCATTGTTTGCTGGACTAGATAAGTAGTGCTGCATTATTTTGGGACTATATATATATAAAATGAAATGTTGGAACGTGTGTGAAGGTTATGTATATATATATATGTATATGTGTGTGTGTATATACATATATGTGTGTGTGTGTGTGTGTGTGAGTGTGTATATATATATATATATATATATATATATATATATATATATATGCTAAGTGGTTTTAGATTTTATATATGTAATTTCCAGTGAGAGAGGAAAACTACAGTAGAAATAGGAGCTTTGTCTTTCTATATGTTATTCCCTAAGGAAGGAGGCAACCCCGCAATGTGTCGGATGTGCAACTGTTTTATATATGTGCAGTAAATGTCATTACTTTATATACGTGAAGTCCATACTGACATATGGTTTTAAAGAAGAGATTTCCATGTGGAATATCAATTGTGAAGTATCTGCTGAAAGAACAGCTGGAGTAACGAAAGTGGGAAAGATAAGCTTGCCAACACGAGGGGCGCAAGATGGACTTCGGCTCCCCTCGGTGAAGTAAGTGTACCGACTTACTAATTTTCTGTGTATTTCAGCTGTTGTGGGGAAAGGTGTGTCCGCTCCTCCAATTTTTTCTTTTTTCCAGTGTAAATAGAAAGAAACAGTCCAGATCTGGAGGAACTGACCAATCAGAATGGAGGGGCAAGCTGTGCATAACTAGCTTGCCCCCTGACTGGTGAGCAGTTAAGGGGTTAAGAAATATACAGGCAAGGTTTTTAGCCCCCTCCCCCGCCTGTAAAAACTTGTTGGTAACTATAGTGGTATGTCCCATGGGTGGGGGGGAAGGAGTGCACCAATCAGGGGTGTAATAGTTTCCCGGGCTTTCAGAGGCCCTCCCCTGGGTATTTATAGCTGTGGTGCCTCCCTTCCCCCCTCAATCTGCCCAGGACCCGGAGTTTTGCCCTCCCTCCCTCCCTTTTTTTATCTCTGTTTATTGTAAGTCACAGCTTGGCGGTAAGAAGACGGTGAAAGCGGGGTCAACCCGGGGTAGACCTCCACACAGGACAGTGTGGCAGCACCTCTCGGGTTGGCAAGAAGCCAATCGGTGTCTTTGTTACAGTTAAATTGTTATTTATATAAGTAATTTTATAAATAAAGCTGTGGCCGATCCCCACCCATAAAAAAGTTGAATTGTTGTTGTGTCAGTTATTATTTAATTAATTATTGTAATAAGGGGGAGGGGTAGTTATAGCCTGCTAGGAGCTAATTGGGTCTCAACAGTCTGGCCATTCACTGGTAAACCACATGAAGTGTATGCACTGACTGGTGTCTGGTAGCGCCCCCTACAGTACAGGGAGGAACTTCAAGTTCTGTACTACTCCTTACCTGTGCCAGGGTTAGCTTCTCCTTTTGGACACCAAGTAAGGGCGGCTCCATTTGGAACACTGTGTGTACTGTATAGGACCCTGAAGAAGCTCCTGTCCTCTACATAAACCATTGTTTCCCAATCAGGGTGCCTCCAGCTGTTGCAAAACTACAACTCCCAGCATGCCCGGACAGCCTTTGGCAGTGATTACAGCTCCAGCAGATCTTTCTTACTTTTATATGTAAGGATTTGCTTTATCTATATTAGTTATCTACTTATTTTTCTTTAATCCTCACTTTTTCCTATTTTTGGATGACATTTTGGTGCCTTTAGAACCTATTACCAGGTTGCCATAGAGTTCTGGTCTCAACATACAATGGTTTCAACATAAAATGGTCATCCTGGAACCAATTAATATTGTAACTTGAGGGACCACTGTACTCATAGACTTCGTTCTCCCACCACCTCGGGGGAAATAATCAGCGCACCTCCAACAGACAAAGTAGGACAAACTGTGTGGTATCCAAAGGTTTATTCACATACAACCCGTTTCACGTTCGGGCAGATAAATCGATCTGCCCGATGGTGAAACGCGTTGCATGTGAATAAACCTATGGATATCACACAGTTTGTCCTATTTTGTCTGTTGGATGTGCGCTGATTATTTCCCCGAGGTGATGTTATTCACATCTTATCCCCTATCCTGTCTAATTGCCGGGGTCCCGACTCTGGAAACCCCCACGATCACCTGCACGCCATCCCGGCATTGTGAACTTTTTGTTCCAAACGCTGGGTGCAGGGCCGTGGTCATGACGTCATGCCACGCCTCCTCGTGATGTCATGTCACGCCCCCTCCATTCATGTATATGTGAGGGGGTGTGATGGCTGTCACGCCCCTCCCATAGACATGAATGGAGGGGGCGTGGCGTGACATTACGAGGGAGCGTGACATCACGACCCCCGCGCGGTAACCCAGTGTTCTAAACATACCAGATGCTGCATGGAGATTGCAGGGGGTTCCAGCGGCAGGACCCCCTACGATCAGATTGACTCATGGAAGATACTGTATATAATGTGAGGAGTGGACTCACTTATGGGATATACTGTATATATAATGTGAGGGGTGGACTCACTTATGAGAGATACTGTATATATAATGTGAGGGGTGGACTCACTTATGGGAGATACTGTATATATATAATGTGAGGGGTGGACTCACTTATGGGATATACTGTATATATAATGTGAGGGGTGGACTCACTTATGGGATATACTGTATATATAATGTGAGGGGTGGAGTCACTTATGGGAGATACTGTATATATAATGTGAGGGGTGGACTCACTTATGGGATATACTGTATATAATGTGAGGGGTGGACTCACTTATGGGAGATACTGTATATAATGTGAGGGGTGGACTCACTTATGGGATATACTGTATATATAATGTGAGGGGTGGACTCACTTATGGGAGATACTGTATATATAATGTGAGGGGTGGAGTCACTTATGGGATATACTGTATATATAATGTGAGGGGTGGACTCACTTATGGGATATACTGTATATATAATGTGAGGGGTGGACTCACTTATGGGATATACTGTATATATAATGTGAGGGGTGGACTCACTTATGGGAGATACTATATATAATGTGAGGGGTGGAGTCACTTATGGGATATACTGTATATAATGTGAGGGGTGGAGTCACTTATGGGATATACTGTATATATAATGTGAGGGGTGGAGTCACTTATGGGAGATACTGTATATAATGTGAGGGGTGGAGTCACTTATGGGAGATACTGTATATATAATGTGAGGGGTGGAGTCACTTATGGGAGATACTGTATATATAATGTGAGGGGTGGAGTCACTTATGGGATATACTGTATATATAATGTGAAGGGTGGAGTCACTTATGGGAGATACTGTATATATAATGTGAGGGGTGGACTCACTTATGGGATATACTGTATATATAATGTGAAGGGTGGAGTCACTTATGGGAGATACTGTATATATAATGTGAGGGGTGGAGTCACTTATGGGATATACTGTATATATAATGTGAGGGGTGGAGTCACTTATGGGAGATACTGTATATATAATGTAAGGGGTGGACTCACTTATGGGAGATACTGTATATATAATGTGAGGGGTGGACTCACTTATGGGAGATACTGTATATATAATGTGGGGGGTGGACTCACTTATGGGAGATACTGTATATAATGTGAGGGGTGGAGTCACTTATGGGAGATACTGTATATAATGTGAGGGGTGGAGTCACTTATGGGATATACTGTATATATAATGTGAGGGGTGGACTCACTTATGGGATATACTGTATATATAATGTGAGGGGTGGACTCACTTATGGGAGATACTGTATATATAATGTGAGGGGTGGAGTCACTTATGGGAGATACTGTATATATAATGTGAGGGGTGGACTCACTTATGGGAGATACTGTATATATAATGTGAGGGGTGGAGTCACTTATGGGGGATACTGTATATAATGTGAGGGGTGGAGTCACTTATGGGATATACTGTATATATAATGTGAGGGGTGGAGTCACTTATGGGAGATACTGTATATATAATGTGAGGGGTGGAGTCACTTATGGGAGATACTGTATATATAATGTGAGGGATGGACTCACTCATGGGATATACTGTATATATAATGTGAGGGATGGACTCACTTATGGGAGATACTGTATATATAATGTGAGGGGTGGAGTCACTTATGGGATATACTGTATATAATGTGAGGGGTGGAGTCACTTATGGGAGATACTGTATATATAATGTGAGGGGTGGACTCACTTATGGGAGATACTGTATATATAATGTGAGGGGTGGACTCACTTATGGGATATACTGTATATATAATGTGAGGGGTGGACTCACTTATGGGAGATACTGTATATATAATGTGAGGGGTGGAGTCACTTATGGGAGATACTGTATATATAATGTGAGGGGTGGACTCACTTATGGGAGATACTGTATATATAATGTGAGGGGTGGAGTCACTTATGGGATATACTGTATATAATGTGAGGGGTGGACTCACTTATGGGAGATACTGTATATATAATGTGAGGGGTGGACTCACTTATGGGAGATACTGTATATAATGTGAGGGATGGACTCACTTATGGGATATACTGTATATATAATGTGAGGGGTGGACTCACTTATGGGAGATACTGTATATATAATGTGAGGGGTGGACTCACTTATGGGAGATACTGTATATAATGTGAGGGGTGGACTCACTTATGGGAGATACTGTATATAATGTGAGGGGTGGACTCACTTATGGGAGATACTGTATATATAATGTGAGGGGTGGAGTCACTTATGGGAGATACTGTATATATAATGTGAGGGGTGGAGTCACTTATGGGAGATACTGTATATATAATGTGAGGGGTGGACTCACTTATGGGAGATACTGTATATATAATGTGAGGGGTGGACTCACTTATGGGAGATACTGTATATATAATGTGAGGGGTGGAGTCACTTATGGGATATACTGTATATAATGTGAGGGGTGGACTCACTTATGGGAGATACTGTATATATAATGTGAGGGGTGGACTCACTTATGGGAGATACTGTATATAATGTGAGGGATGGACTCACTTATGGGATATACTGTATATATAATGTGAGGGGTGGACTCACTTATGGGAGATACTGTATATATAATGTGAGGGGTGGACTCACTTATGGGAGATACTGTATATAATGTGAGGGGTGGACTCACTTATGGGAGATACTGTATATAATGTGAGGGGTGGACTCACTTATGGGAGATACTGTATATATAATGTGAGGGGTGGAGTCACTTATGGGAGATACTGTATATATAATGTGAGGGGTGGAGTCACTTATGGGAGATACTGTATATATAATGTGAGGGGTGGAGTCACTTATGGGAGATACTGTATATATAATGTGAGGGGTGGAGTCACTTATGGGAGATACTGTATATATAATGTGAGGGGTGGACTCACTTATGGGAGATACTGTATATATAATGTGAGGGGTGGAATCACTTATGGGATATACTGTATATATAATGTGAGGGGTGGACTCACTTATGGGATATACTGTATATATAATGTGAGGGGTGGAGTCACTTATGGGAGATACTGTATATATAATGTGAGGGGTGGACTCAGTTATGGGATATACTGTATATATAATGTGAGGGGTGGACTCACTTATGGGAGATACTGTATATATAATGTGAGGGGTGGAATCACTTATGGGAGATACTGTATATATAATGTGAGGGGTGGAGTCACTTATGGGAGATACTGTATATATAATGTGAGGGGTGGAGTCACTTATGGGATATACTGTATATATAATGTGAGGGGTGGAATCACTTATGGGAGATACTGTATATATAATGTGAGGGGTGGAGTCACTTATGGGATATACTGTATATATAATGTGAGGGGTGGACTCACTTATGGGAGATACTGTATATATATAATGTGAGGGGTGGACTCACTTATGGGATATACTGTATATATAATGTGAGGGGTGGAGTCACTTATGGGATATACTGTATATATAATGTGAGGGGTGGAATCACTTATGGGAGATACTGTATATATATAATGTGAGGGGTGGACTCACTTATGGGATATACTGTATATATAATGTGAGGGGTGGAGTCACTTATGGGATATACTGTATATATAATGTGAGGGATGGAGTCACTTATGGGATATACTGTATATATAATGTGAGGGGTGGACTCACTTATGGGAGATACTGTATATATAATGTGAGGGGTGGAATCACTTATGGGAGATACTGTATATATAATGTGAGGGGTGGACTCAGTTATGGGATATACTGTATATATAATGTGAGGGGTGGACTCACTTATGGGAGATACTGTATATAATGTGAGGGGTGGACTCACTTATGGGAGATACTGTATATATAATGTGAGGGGTGGACTCACTTATGGGAGATACTGTATATATAATGTGAGGGGTGGACTCACTTATGGGAGATACTGTATATATAATGTGAGGGGTGGACTCACTTATGGGAGATACTGTATATATAATGTGAGGGGTGGACTCACTTATGGGATATACTGTATATAATGTGAGGGGTGGACTCACTTATGGGATATACTGTATATATAATGTGAGGGGTGGAGTCACTTATGGGAGATACTGTTTATATAATGTGAGGGGTGAGTCATTTATGAGAGATACTGGAAGCCTGTGCTAGCATTTCTCCTGCGGTGTATATAGTAGTATATAGCCGTGTATACGGATACTGGAAGCCTGTGCTAGCATTTCTCCTGCGGTGTATATAGTAGTATATCGCAGTGTATATACGGATACTGGAAGCCTGTGCTAGCATTTCTCCTGCGGTGTATATAGTAGTATATAGCAGTGTATACGGATACTGGAAGCCTGTGCTAGCATTTCTCCTGCGGTGTATATAGTAGTATATAGCAGTGTATACGGATATTGGAAGCCTGTGCTAGCATTTCTCCTGCGGTGTATATAGTAGTATATAGCAGTGTATACAGATACTGGAAGCCTGTGCTAGCATTTCTCCTGCGGTGTATATAGTAGTATATAGCCGTGTATACGGATACTGGAAGCCTGTGCTAGCATTTCTCCTGCGGTGTATATAGTAGTATATAGCAGTGTATACAGATACTGGAAGCCTGTGCTAGCATTTCTCCTGCGGTGTATATAGTAGTATATAGCAGTGTATACGGATACTGGAAGCCTGTGCTAGCATTTCTCCTGCGGTGTATATAGTAGTATATAGCAGTGTATACGGATATTGGAAGCCTGTGCTAGCATTTCTCCTGCGGTGTATATAGTAGTATATAGCAGTGTATACAGATACTGGAAGCCTGTGCTAGCATTTCTCCTGCGGTGTATATAGTAGTATATAGCCGTGTATACGGATACTGGAAGCCTGTGCTAGCATTTCTCCTGCGGTGTATATAGTAGTATATAGCAGTGTATACGGATACTGGAAACCTGTGCTAGCATTTCTCCTGCGGTGTATATAGCAGTGTATACGGATACTGGAAGCCTGTGCTAGCATTTCTCCTGCGGTGTATATAGTAGTATATAGCAGTGTATACGGATATTGGAAGCCTGTGCTAGCATTTCTCCTGAGGTGTATATAGTAGTATATAGCAGTGTATACAGATACTGGAAGCCTGTGCTAGGATTTCTCCTGCGGTGTATATAGTAGTATATAGCAGTGTATACGGATATTGAAAGCCTGTGCTAGCATTTCTCCTGCGGTGTATATAGTAGTATATAGCATTGTATACGGATACTGGAAGCCTGTGCTAGCATTTCTCCTGCGGTGTATATAGTAGTATATAACAGTGTATACGGATACTGGAGGCCTGTGCTAGCATTTCTCCTGCGGTGTATATAGTAGTATATAGCAGTGTATACGGATACTGGAAGCCTGTGCTAGCATTTCTCCTGCGGTGTATATAGTAGTATATAGCAGTGTATACGGATACTGGAAGCCTGTGCTAGCATTTCTCCTGCGGTGTATATAGTAGTATATAGCAGTGTATACGGATATTGGAAGCCTGTGCTAGCATTTCTCCTGGGGTGTATATAGTAGTATATAGCAGTGTATACAGATACTGGAAGCCTGTGCTAGCATTTCTCCTGCGGTGTATATAGTAGTATATAGCCGTGTATACGGATACTGGAAGCCTGTGCTAGCATTTCTCCTGCGGTGTATATAGTAGTATATAGCAGTGTATACGGATACTGGAAGCCTGTGCTAGCATTTCTCCTACGGTGTATATAGTAGTATATAGCAGTGTATACGGATATTGGAAGCCTGTGCTAGCATTTCTCCTGCGGTGTATATAGTAGTATATAGCAGTGTATACGGATACTGGAAGCCTGTGCTAGCATTTCTCCTGCGGTGTATATAGTAGTATATAGCAGTGTATACGGATACTGGAAGCCTGTGCTAGCATTTCTCCTGCGGTGTATATAGTAGTATATAGCAGTGTATACGGATACTGGAAACCTGTGCTAGCATTTCTCCTGCGGTGTGTATAGTGGTATATAGCAGTGTATACGGATACTGGAAGCCTGTGCTAGCATTTCTCCTGCGGTGTATATAGTATTATATATCAGTGTATATGGATACTGGAAGCCTGTGCTAGCATTTCTTCTGCGGTGTATATAGTAGTATAGAGCAGTGTATACGGATACTGGAAGCCTGTGCTGGCATTTCTCCTGCGGTGTATATAGTAGTATATAGCAGTGTATACGGATACTGGAAGCCTGTGCTAGCATTTCTCCTGCGGTGTATATAGTAGTATAGAGCAGTGTATACGGATACTGGAAGCCTGTGCTGGCATTTCTCCTGCGGTGTATATAGTAGTATAGAGCAGTGTATACGGATACTGGAAGCCTGTGCTAGCATTTCTCCTGCGGTGTATATAGTAGTATATAGCAGTGTATACGGATACTGGAGGCCTGTGCCAGCATTTCTCCTGCGGTGTATATAGTAGTATATAGAAGTGTATACGGATACTGGAAGCCTGTGCTAGCATTTCTCCTGCGGTGTATATAGTAGTATATAGCAGTGTATACGGATACTGGAAGCCTGTGCTAGCATTTCTCCTGCAGTGTATATAGTAGTATATAGAAGTGTATACGGATACTGGAAGCCTGTGCTAGCATTTCTCCTGCGGTGTATATAGTAGTATATAGCAGTGTATACGGATACTGGAAGCCTGTGCTGGCATTTCTCCTGCGGTGTATATAGTAGTATATAGCAGTGTATACGGATACTGGAAGCCTGTGCTAGCATTTCTCCTGCGGTGTATATAGTAGTATATAGCAGTGTATACGGATACTGGAAGCCTGTGCTAGCATTTCTCCTGCGGTGTATATAGTAGTATAGAGCAGTATATAGAGAAGAGGGTTGCATTGACAATCCAACACAATGGGCAGCACATTGAACACATTTTATAAGTGGTCAGAAACTTGTAAATAACTCATGAAAGAATAAAGTTACGTTAAAACCAAGCACATCATTGTTTTTCTTGTGAAATTCCCAATAAGCTTGATGTGTCACATGACCCTCTTCCTATTGAAAAAACTAAAGTTGGATTCAAAATGGTTGACTACAAAATGGCCGCCATGGTCACCACCCATCTTGAAAAGTTTCCCCTCTCACATATACTAATGTGCCACAAACAGAAAGTAAATATCACCAACCATTCCCATTTTATTCAGGTGTATCCATATAAATGGCCCACCCTGTACATTAAACACACTTCTTTATGGGGGAGTACTCTTTAACCCCTTAAGGACCGAGCCATTTTATACCTTAAGGACCGGAGCGTTTTTTGCAATTCTGACCACTGTCACTTTAAACATTAATAACTCTGGAATGCTTTTAGTTATCATTCTGATTCCGAGATTGTTTTTTCGTGACATATTCTACTTTAACTTAGTGGTAAAATTTTATGGTAACTTTCATCCTTTCTTGGTGAAAAATCACAAAATTTGATGAAAAAAATGAAAATTTTGCATTTTTCTAACTTTGAAGCTCTCTACTTGTAAGGAAAATGGATATTCAAAATATATTTTTTTGGGGTTCACATATACAATATGTCTACTTTATGTTTGCATCATAAAATTTATGAGTTTTTACTTTTGGAAGACACCAGAGGGCTTCAAAGTTCAGCAGCAATTTTGAAATTTTTCACAAAATTTTCAAACTCACTATTTTTCAGGGACCAGTTCAGGTTTGAAGTGGATTTGAAGGGTCTTCATATTAGAAATACCCCATAAAAGACCCCATTATAAAAACTACACCCCCTAAAGTATTCAAAAAAACATTCAGTAAGTGTATTAACCCTTTAGGTGTTTCACAGGAATAGTAGCAAAGTGAAGGAGAAAATTCAAAATCTTCATTTTTTACACTCGCATGTTCTTGTAGACCCAATTTTTGAATTTTTGCAAGGGATAAAAAGGAGAAAATTTTTACTTGTATTTGAAACCCAATTTCTCTCGAGTAAGCACATACCTCATATGTCTATGTTAATTGTTCTGCGGGCGCAGTAGAGGGCTCAGAAGGGAAGGAGCGACAAATGGTTTTTGGGGGGCATGCCACATTTATGAAGCCCCTATGGTGCCAGGACAGCAAAAAAAAACACATGGCATACCATTTTGGAAACTAGACCCCTCAGGGAACTTAACAAGGGGTAAAGTGAACCTTAATACCCTACAGGTGATTCACGACTTTTGCATATGTAAAAAAAATATATATTTTTTTTACCTAAAATACTTGGTTTCCCAAAAATTTTACATTTTTAAAAAGGGTAATAGCAGAAAATACCCCCCAAAATTTGAAGCCCAATTTCTCCCGATACAGAAAACACCTTGCATGGGGGTGAAAAGTTCTCTGCTGGCGCACTACAGGTCTCAGAAGAGAAGGAGTCACATTTGGCTTTTTGAAAGCAAATTTTGCTCTGGGGGCATGCCGCATTTAGGAAGCCCCTATGGTGCCAGAACAGCAAAAAAAAAACACATGGCATACCATTTTGGAAACTAGACCCCTCGAGGAACGTAACAAGGGGTAACGTGAACCTTAATGCCCTACAGGTGTTTCACAACTTTTGCATATGTAAAAAAAAAAATTTTTTTTTACCTAAAATGCTTGTTTCCCCAAAATGTTTACATTTTTAAAAAGGGTAATAGCGGAAAATACCCCCCAAAATTTGAAGCCCAATTTCTCCCGATTCAGAAAACACCACATATGGTGGTGAAAAGTGCTCTGCTGGCGCACTACAGGTCTCAGAAGAGAAGGAGTCACATTTGGCTTTTTGAGAGCAAATTTTGCTCTGGGGGCATGCCGCATTTAGGAAGCCCCTATGGTGCCAGAACAGCAAAAAAAAAACACATGGCATACCATTTTGGAAACTAGACCCCTCGGGGAACGTAACAAGGGGTAATGTGAACCTTAATACCCTACAGGTGTTTCACAACTTTTGCATATGTAAAAAAATATATATTTTTTTTAACCTAAAATGCTTGGTTTCCCAAAATTTTTACAATTTTAAAAAGGGTAATAGCAGAAAATACCCCACAAAATTTGAAGCCCAATTTCTCCCGATTCAGAAAACACCCCATATGGGTGTGAAAAGTGCTCTGCTGGCGCACTACAAGTCTCAGAAGAGAAGGAGTCACATTTGGCTTTTTGAAAGCGAATTTTGCTCTGGGGGCATGCCGCATTTAGGAAGCCCCTATGGTGCCAGGACAGCAAAAAAAAAACACATGGCATACCATTTTGGAAACTAGACCCCTCGGGGAACGTAACAAGGGGTAATTTGAACCTTAATACCCTACAGGTGTTTCACGACTTTTGCATATGTAAAAAAAATATATTTTTTTTACCTAAAATGCTTGTTTTCCCAAAAATTTTACATTTTTTAAAAGGGTAATAGCAGAAAATACCCCCCAAAATTTGAAGCCCAATTTCTCCCGAGTACGGCGATACCCCATATGTGACCCTAAACTGTTGCCTTGAAATACGACAGGGCTCCAAAGTGAGAGCGCCATGCGCATTTGAGGCCTAAATTAGGGACTTGCATAGGGGTGGACATAGGGGTATTCTACGCCAGTGATTCCCAAACAGGGTGCCTCCAGCTGTTGTAAAACTCCCAGCATGCCTGGACAGTCAACGGCTATCTGGCAATACTGGGAGTAGTTGTTTTGCAACAGCTGGAGGCTCCGTTTTGGAAACAGTGGCGTACCAGACGTTTTTCATTTTTATTGGGGAGGGGGGTTGTATAGGGGTATGTGTATATGTAGTGTTTTTTACTTTTTATTTTATTTTGTGTTAGTGTAGTGTAGTGTTTTTAGGGTACAGTCGCACGGGCGGGGGTTCACAGTAGTTTCTCGCTGGCAGTTTGAGCTACGGCAGAAAATTTGACGCAGCTCAAACTTGCAGCCGGATACTTACTGTAATCCTCCGCCCATGTGAGTGTACCCTGTACGTTCACATTGGGGGGGGGGGGGGGAACATCCAGCTGTTGCAAAACTACAACTCCCAGCATGTACGTTGTATCAGTGCATGCTGGGAGTTGTAGTTTTGCAACCGCTGGAGGCTCCGTTTTGGAAACAGTGGCGTACCAGACGTTTTTCATTTTTATTGGGGAGGGGGGCTGTGTAGGGGTATGTGTATATGTAGTGTTTTTTACTTTTTATTTTATTGTGTGTTAGTGTAGTGTAGTGTTTTTAGGGTACAGTCACACGGGCGGGGGGTTCACAGTAGTTTCTCGCTGGCAGTTTGAGCTGCGGCAGAAATTTTGCCGCACCTCAAACTTGCAGCCGGATACTTACTGTAATCCTCCGCCCATGTGAGTGTACCCTGTACATTCACATTGGGGGGGGGGGGGGACATCCAGCTGTTGCAAAACTACAACTCCCAGCATGTACGGTCTATCAGTGCATGCTGGGAGTTGTAGTTTTGCAACAGCTGGAGGCACACTGGTTGTGAAACACCGAGTTTGGTAACAAACTCAGTGTTTTGCAACCAGTGTGCCTTCAGCTGTTGCAAAAGCTACAACCCCCAGCATGTACGGACAGCGGAAGGGCATGCTGGGTGTTGTAGTTATGCAACAGCTGGAGGCATACTACTTTGGCTGGGGATGCTGGGGATTGTAGTTATGCAACAGCTGGAGACACACTGGTTTGCTACTTAACTCAGTGTGCCTTCAGCTGTTGCAAAACTACAACTCTCAGCAGTCACCGACAGCCAACGGGCATGCTGGGAGTTGTAGTTATGCAACCACCAGATGCACCACTACAACTCCCAGCATGCACTTTAGCTGATTGTGCAAGCTGGGAGTTGTAGTTACACAACAGCTGAAGGTACACTTTTACATAGAAAGAATGTGCCTCCAGCTGTTGCAAAACTACAAGTCCCAGCATGCCCATAAGGGCATGCTGGGAGTTGTGGTGGTCTGCCTCCTGCTGTTGCATAACTACAGCTCCCAGCATGCCCTTTTTGCATGCTGGGAGCTGTTGCTAAGCAACAACAGGAGGCTGTCACTCACCTCCAACGATCCTCGCTGCACCAGGTCAGTCCCTCGTCGTCTCCGCCGCCGCCGCTGCTCCTGGGGCCCCGATCCCAACAGGGGCGCCGGGGATCGGGGTCCCCAGCACCCGGGGTGCACGTCCCGCACCCGCTCACGTCCTCCGGAAGAGGGGCGGAGCGGGTTGCGGGAGTGACACCCGCAGCAGGCGCCCTGATTGGTCGGCCGGTAATCCGGCCGACGAATCAGGGCGATCGTGAGGTGGCACCAGTGCCACCTCACCCCTGCTGGTTCTGGCTGTTCGGGGCCGTCATGACGGCCCCGATCAGCCAATAATTCCGGGTCGCCGGGTCACTGGAGACCCGATTGACCCGGAATCCGCCGCAGATCGCTGGACTGAATTGTCCAGCGATCTGCGGCCATCGCCGACATGGGGGGTCATAATGACCCCCCTGGGCGATATGCCCCGATGCCTGCTGAACGATTTCAGCAGGCATCGGGGACCGGCTCCGCTCCAGATGGTTGCGGGGGGCCGGTAAAACACATGACGTTCTCATACGTCATGTGTCCTTAAGGACTCGGAAATGGAGACGTATGAGAACGTCATGTGTCCTTAAGGGGTTAAATGGTGGCAACAGCTGTAGCCCACACCCGTATCTTGTTCGTAACACTCCAAAAAGCTATGTGGTAGCTTGGGGGGTGCAGGGTGAATAGGGTGTAGCTGTGCAGTGATGAAAGGGTGTAGCATTAACCCTTAACTATCGTGATGCCAGGGTGCGGGTTCCTCTGCATATATATATATCCTACTGCCACCTGTCCCAGGAACGATAGGGAGGAATAAAGGATTGTCCACAACCGGAATTGTAATAAATGGGAAATAACTTTACTGCAGATTTTATGCAGGATGCAATCAGCAAACAGTCTATACAAGAGGACCAGACTTTAGGCTCC
This sequence comes from Hyla sarda, assembly GCF_029499605.1. Taxonomy (NCBI): domain Eukaryota; kingdom Metazoa; phylum Chordata; class Amphibia; order Anura; family Hylidae; genus Hyla; species Hyla sarda. The sequence continues at coordinate 162,948,050 of NC_079197.1, forward strand.
TCACAGGTTGGTTGGGACCTTGTAGGGAATAAGCTTTGAGGCTTGCTTTACGCCGTTCCACTGAATTTAGGGGTTTGATTTAGGTTCAGTAGTCACGTAGAATTAGCTGGATTGGAGTTAGGTAAACTCACGGTTATCAAGAAGTTGAAGAGATCAGCTTCAGGCCTAATTAGTCTTGTAGATTTGCACAGAGCTCCGCTCGCTGTCATATCCTGGGGGAAAGAGAGCGATGATTGGACACAGCGCCCTGATATCTGAAGGGGCAGGCTCAAAGCTTATTGGTTCCCTAAACCTGTCAGTCCTATCACAAAGGATTGTGGTACATCACATGGCTAAATCACATGACCCAAAAGGTCCTTCACTTTAGCATAACACATTTACTATGAATCACATGACCTAAGGTCCTGTAAGTAACCTTTATATCATTAAATATTCTAAATATATACAATAAATTACAGATTTATGAGGCGACTGAGGGTTGTCCCACTAAGAGAATCCTAACAGCACGGAGGAACTCTGACTATGGGGACTTACGACCAAAGGTACAGGACCATGTCCAGTACCGGGACACCATAATACAGTATACATATAATAGCATAATCCAGTGTATCACAATATCACAGTAAACAATAAGGTAGTGAGTTCAACACAAGTGCAACAGGCATACCCGAGGCAATCCGCAGCCCACAGGATGGCCTTTGGTGCTGGGACACCACAAACTCCACCTCTGAAGAACAGCCGTCCTCGGTGCCCAGTACTGGAGGCTAGGGTTTAAAGAGGATGGTGAACTAGAGCAGAAACTTAGGGGTAGAACCCAGTTCTTTGGTATTAGTGCAATATCCAAAACGTGCAAACGTTTCTTCTGTGTAGTTGGTGCCATTGATGCCGACCACTCGAGGTTGAGTGGCATAAGATTTTACCTGAGAATTATATTTATAATACTATATCAAATTACCTTTTTCTAAGATTAAAGACGTACGGACAGATAAAAAGAACAAACATAAAACATTCAGATATAAAACATATTTTGAGGCTCTTCCTTTGGTTGCAGCATTTTACTATCAAGGTGAGCTGCTGAAGGCTTCCATCACTTCTGGTCCTGTACCACAGGGCCCATTGGCTTATAGCATCTTCTCCCCACGACTAAAGAAAGATGAGCACACCCCATGGCCACACCTAAGTGACACAACAAGAAACACCTTCTGTTGCGCAAAATTTCAGCCAAGTCATCCTCTTGAATTTCGGGTACATCTCATGCACTCCAGAAGACAATTAACAAGGACAACATGGAACAAATAGAGAGAGAATAATACATCCTGACTACGACATTATATATGTGGGCGTGCTATCGCACCCCTAACATAAACAGTATTTACGTTATTGACTGGGTAACAAGACTATCTAGGTTACATTTCTCTCATCACTAGACAGCCCTGACTAGGAATATTTTTAGCACATTTTTAAGGCACTATAATGGTTTGCCTCAAAATTAGGAAGGTATATGAAGGCTTAAAGGGGTACTCCGGTGGTCAACGTGTTTTTCCGTTTTTGACTTACCCTATTTGTTTTGTTTCATTTCTATTCTTGTTGTTTAGGTGACTCTATTTCTGTTCTTTGTTGTCTTTTTATCCCCCACTTGTTTTCCTATCTTTGCTTCTATTTCCTGTTTCTTGCTGTGCTGAAAACTACAAATCCCAGCATGCCCCATGCCTTGCTGGTTCGGGGCGGCTCCTTTTTTTCTTTTTTTTGTTTTGTTGCGCCCTTTACCCACTCTACTATTTTCCCGGGTCGGCCCCCTTATACACAGCACACTAATATAATCAGCCCTGGTTGGGATACACTGGCCTACACACACAAAAGGGACTACAACTCCCAGCATGTGTCATTCAGGAGTCTTCAGTCTGTGGTATAACACCAGCATGCTGCCTCTGTAGTCTCCTGGGGGTTGTTGTTCACCACACCTCTATAAAGCATACACCAGTGTTTCCCAACCACGGTGCCTCCAGGTATTGCAAAACTACTGCTACCAGCATGCCCGGACAGCCAAAAGCTGTCCAGGTGTGGTGTCCCGGTACCGTATTGCATACCGTACCTTGTATGGTGGTCCCCAAAGTCAGAGTTACTACGTTCAGGTAGGGGCCTCCAGGTGGGACAGCCCCTAGTCGCCTCCTCCTTCTCTAATTTTATAGTGTTTATGTGTACATATTTAATAATGTATATTAATATAATTACCTTTATAGAATCGCAGGACCTTCGGTCATGTGACTATGTTAATTTCTTTGGGTTATGCTTTAGGACCTTTCAGAGGTCACATGGTGTGGTCACATGTCAGACCATAATCCTTTGCACAGATAATTGACAGAAGTTTTGGACCAATCAGCATAAGGCCAGCCCCTGCCCATATAAGGGAGCTGCAGCCAATGATCGCTCTCTTGGGTTCTGGATCATTGGAGAGTTGAGATCTGCGTAACTTGCAAAGACAACCCTAGGCCAGAAGCCTGCCGGCCTCAGCCTGAATCAAACCGTCAGTCCTAAACTAAATCCCCGCTAAAGCTAGCGTGACTACTGGACCGAAACTAAATCCCCTAAATCCAGTGGAACAGCACATATCAGTCTCCGGACTTTAAAACGCACAAGGTCCCAACCACTGTCAATATCTAAGAGACTTTGCTTGTAAAGAGACTGTTCCTGTTATGAAGCTTGCATAAAATCTTCAGTAAAAGTTTCAACTGTTTTCAGAAAACTCTCCGGTTGTGGACATTCACTTATTTAATACCTCCCTACCGCTCTTGGGACGGGTGGCAGTAGGACAAGCATTACAGAGGAGCCCTCACCCTGGCGTCACGAGTGATAAGGGTTAAACAAGCACCGTTTAGTTACCGCACAGCTACACCCCATATACCCTACATCCCCAGGCTACCACACAGGCATGCTGGGAGTGGTAGTTTTGATACAGCTGAATACACACAATGCACTTTGTTTGTAATATACTGAATAGACTAGGACAGTGTTTCCCAATCATTGTGCCTCCAGCTGTTGCAAAACTACAACTCCCAGCATGCCCAAAGGCTGTCAGGTCATGCTGGGAGTTGTAGTTTTACAACAGCTGGAGGCACACTGGTTTGGAAACACTGGTGTAACATGATGTGTATGCTGAATAGGCTAGGACAGTGTTTCCCAACCAGTGTGACTCCAGCTGTTGCAAAACTACAACTCCCAGCATGCCCAAAGTCTGTCCAGGCATGCTGGGAGTTCTAGTTTTGCAACAGCTGGAGGCACACTGGTTTGTAAGCACTAGCATACACACATAACAGGGACTACAACTCCCAGCATGTGTCATTCAGGAGTCTGTCCCCCCTTCACACATAGAAATCACCCCCAGTCCGAGATTTATTCCCCTGCAGCCTATACATCCCCAGCCCGTGCACTTTGTTATCCTTCCCTTCAGATAACACTCTTATCTTCTTATGTCCTCTCTCTCTCCCCCTGCTCTGGCTTCTTTCTCTCATGCACACCTGTGGCCACCTGGAGGGGGAGATGAGGGGCGTGGCTTATTTCTATCATGCTGTTCTGAAAGAACAGAGAAAAAAAAAGCCATAACATGTTGTCCACAGCCTAATCCTAACATGGCTGACGCTGTGGACAACAGTAAGAGATTCAACACAGAACTACAGAACTTCCTGGCCCACAAACAGGTAAGAAAAAAAGACACATGCTACACAAACATATAATACATGTCAATTGCAAAAAACATGAACATAAAAAAAATGCCAAAAATCTTAACCACCGGAGTACCCCTTTAAGAAGTTCACCGTATTATACAGAGTACAAAAGCGTAGTGGTTTCTTCTTGGCTAAATGACAGGCACATAATCTTGATCTGTTGCAGAACTTGTAAAAAATTGGGTTAAGCAGTCCTGGGGCATTGCGTTAAAGGAGTAGTCCGGCGCGCACTTTTTTCATTTTATCCCGTCCAGGCTGCAAAATAAAAGAAAACACACTTTCTCTTACCTGCCAACGAGCACCCGGAGCTCCGGTACACTCCGGTACAGGTGTTCGGTCCCCGGGCTGTATTCTTCTTACTTCCTGTTAGCCCGACACGTCACACGGAGCTTCAGCGATGTCCCGCCTCGGCCAGTGATAGGCTGAAGCTCCGTGTGACGTGCCGGGCTAACAGGAAGTAAGAAAAATACAGCCCGGGGACCAAACACCTGTACCGGAGTGTACCGGAGCTCCGGGGGCTCGTTGGCAGGTAAGAGAAAGTGTGTTTTCTTTTATTTTGCAGCCCGGATGGGATAAAATGAAAAAAGCGCATGCCGGACTACTCCTTTAATGTTCTATACAAGCTGGCTAGGAGTGCACAAGCTGGAACAGGCTAAGACACCAAAAACTGGAACAAACTGTTGGTAGGCTTTATGGTGTCCTACATCATTGTGGTATCCCAGTACCGCATTATATACGGTACTTATTTATGTATGGGTCCCCATAGCCAGAGTCCCTAGGACGTAGGGACCCCTGTCAGCCAGTCTACCCCTAGTCGCCTCTATTCTAGTTTATAATCAGTAATTTATTCATAGGTTAATGTAAATAGAATGATGTGTAGATAAACGGTTAATTACTTGTTTCTAGTAGGGTTGCAGGACCTGCGGGTCATGTGACTAGGTGAACTCTATGGTATTGAGCTTAAGGACCTTTGGAGGCCCTGTGACGTAAGCAATCCCATTACACCATGTAATGGTGAATGGCAGATGTTCGGACCAATCAGATTCGCCCCACCCCCTGCCCATATAAGGGATCGGCGGCCATGTTTCGCTCTCTTACCTCGTGGGCTGTCATGAGAGAAGGATCTGCGCAGCAGCTAACGCAGTGAGTTAGGCCTGAGCCTTGTGGCGATGGCTGAACAATCTAATTATAGAGTGTATCAACTCCCAAACACTCTGCAGCATCACCGCACCTAATAGTTCCCCTAAATCCGGACGGATCTGCAAATCTCTCCCTAAATTCAGAGACTGTATATCTAGCTCAAGGTCCGCTACAACTGCTAGTCACTAAGCAACCTAAGGACTGTTTGTATGAGACTGTTACTGTGCCGTGGATATTGCAAGCACTTCAGTAAAAAGTTGTTCAAGTTCAATCTCTTTGTGGACCTTCAGTTATTTTATGCACCTATCGTTACTGGGAAGGGCGGCGATAGGCCGGAACATTGATTCAGCATATCAGCCCTCAGCCTGGAGTCACGAACTCTAGGGTTAACATTAACCCCTTCTATACCATACCACCACTACCATACACCCCCCAAGGGCTACCACAAAGCCTTTTTGGCGTTGCACGAACAGGATTTGGGTGTGTGCCTACCATTGCCACTGGTGAAAGTGTACTCCCCCCTAAGAATTGAACTTTATTAATGTACTGTGACTTATACTCCGGAGTAAGGGGTTGCGCGCACGGTGCTGTGTGGAGGAAGTGCGCATGTAAAGTAAGGGGGGAGGCGAACAGTACTGCAGAGGTACAAGTCAGCGCAGGACATCCCAATGCACGTGATCCAGAGACCCCGCCCACCGAAGTCCTCGGTGCAGCGGCGGCCATTTTGTCAGAGCCTAGGGCCAGAAACCAACAAAGAGAGACAGCCCAGTGCGGGAAAAGGCACAGAGTGCACCAACAGACTAGAAGCTGTGAAGAACTGGAACAGTACGGGACTCTGAAACATCAGATTACCGAATTGAAGTCCTGCATAGGATCGCTTCAACTGCCGATCAACTCACTCAAATTCCAATTAAAGGTTGTTGAGTTTCAGGTCGCCGCTCTCAAGTTTGAAATCCACGCTCTCAAGTTCCAGATTAAAGAACAATTGCGTATTTCCCTGGGACCTAGGAGTCCAAGGTCTATTTAAAGGGCCAGTATAACAAATACAGAAATGTCGGAACCTGCAGTCCCACAGTCCCCACCTGAACAGCAAGGGGGCGATGCTCCAGCGGCCCAGCCAACGGGGTTTCCACCCGCAGCTAGAAGAATGTTGCCGCCCTCACCAACACTCTCGACCTCCCAAGGGCTCGCCCTGCCTGTAATGGCAGCAAGACCTCCAACACCGGCGGAACAGGACCCAATTAGTCCACCCTCAGTCTCTCCCTATGTGTTGGGAGCCCCAGTTGCTGCACCTGTCTTTTTGGGGAATCCTGTGTTTCCCACCTACAATGGTGATCCTTTTACGCTAAGAGACTTTAAAGATCAGGGCAATCGAGTTCTGATGGACCGTTTTATAGAGGGGGCACTAAACAAATGGGACAAGGCCCAACTTAGGATGCTGGCCATACGGAATCCCGACATGGCATTCCCAGCCTTTAAGAGACTAGCGGTGAAAGTAATAGAGTCGGGACCTCAGACAGAAGAAATTAGTGTTCCTGCTAGGGTCCTTCGCCCCAACCACCTGTCCCGTCTCAATCTGCCCCACCAACACTTTCTCCTAGTCCTTGGACAGCTGACTTACAAGACATTAAAAAGGACATTTAACAGTTAGCCAAGGCCTTTAAAGAGATGGCAGTACGGCCAAACCCTTCCAGATCTGCAACACCACCACCTAAGAAGGCTGACCCTCGTCCTGTCACTCCACCTTGTGTTCCTCCTGTTAGACCACCGGGGAGCCAAAGACCCGTTTGTAGTTATTGTAACAAGAATGGACACTGGTAGAGGCAATGCTGGGCTTTAAACGGGCATCCCCTGGGGTCGAGGACCGCACCCCAGGAGTAGAGATCGAAGGTCCACAATCAACCAGTGATAAGAAAGGACTGTCTATGTATGTGGCTGCTGGCCCTTATGTACAGGTGATGATTGAAGGTGTCCGATTAAAAGCTCTGATAGATACGGGGTCTCATGTATTCAATATTCCGCAGGGGGTTTTCTATAGGTACTGGGGCTCAGAAAGGTTGTGTGACCCTCAGGAAGTGGACTTCAGAGTAATTGCAGGGAACGGTAAACCAGTACCCAGACATGGTTACTGGGAGCCCACGGTGCAGGTGGGAAAACATGTGTTAGGAAGGCAAGGGGTGATCGTCACAAATGTTAGAGATGAGGGAGCAGCCGATTTCATTTTAGGCATGAATATTATGAGGCACTGTTTTGATGATATTGTCTGTGCACTGCATGCATCTCTCCCTCACTTGTCACCCCCAGGCCGGCAAGCTGCCCAACACCACCTCAAAACCCTCCAAGCAGAACAGAAGTTCGTAAATCATCATGGAGAAATCTGTCGAGTAAGGACTCAAGATATTCGAGCCATTAGCCTACAGCCACAGACGGAGACAGTTCTTTGGTGCCGTGCCCGACCCGGGGTGAAAAATCAAGATTACCAAGCGCTCTTGGAGCCCCTTCTGCTGGAAGATTGTCCCTTGGTGTGAGCTGCCAGAAGCCTGGTAACCGTACGGAATGGGAAGGTCCCGGTGAGGCTTATCAATCTCTCTCAAGTTGCTGTCCAATTACCCAAGTACACCCCAGTGGCTACTTTACACCATCTAGACGTCAGGGATGTAGTCTCGAAGTCACAGGTGGTCCAACCTGGACCTCATCAGAGCCCTGCGGAACCTTGGTGGAACCAGCTGCAGATAGGAGACGAAGATACTTCCAAGGAACAGGTGGAAGGAGTCATCCAGGTGGCTAAGAAACATCAAGAAGCTTTCAGCAAATTTCCCACAGACTTTGGCAGGACCACCATGATCAAACATAGGATTCTCACTGGAGACAATCCACCCATTAAAGAAAGACATCGCCCTGTGGCTCCTGGGATGTATCAGACCATAAAGAAAATGCTGGCGGAGATGAAAGAGGCCGATGTCCTCCAAGAGAGCCAGAGTCCATGGGCTGCACCTTTGGTCTTGGTGAAAAAGAAAGATGGCACCATCCGCTTTTGCGTAGACTACCGGAAGCTAAACAACATAACTCATAAGGATGCCTATCCTCTCCCACGCATTGAAGAATCCTTGACTGCGTTGGGGGTCTGCCGCCTACTTTTCCACACTGGATCTGACGAGCGGCTACTGGCAGGTGCCAATGGCAGAGGAGGACAGAGAGAAGACCGCATTTGTGACCCCCATGGGTCTCTTCAAGTTCAAAAGTATGCCCTTTGGACTGTGCAACGCACCAGCTACTTTCCAACGCCTAATGGAGCGATGCTTAGTGTTTTGTTGTATCTAGATGACGTCATAGTTTACTTCCGAACGTATCAGGAACACCATGATCACCTGAAAGAAGTTTTCCAAGTTCTTATCCGACATGGACTCAAGGTTAAACCTTCCAAATGTCACTTGCTAAAGCCTCAAGTGCACTACTTAGGACATGTCGTCAGTGCTCAAAGGGTCCAGCCTGATCCAGACAAAGTGAGTGCTGTGAAAGAGTGGCCTACACCCAGGACGGTGCGAGACGTCCGAAGTTTCCTGGGGTTTGCTGGATATTACCAGCGTTTCATCCCTCATTTTGCTCAAATTGCCGGACCCTTGACCGAATTATTGAAAGGGACTGCCCGGGATAATTATAATGGGAGGCGTCCCATCCAGTGGGCCGAAGAACAAGAAGATGCCTTTCGAGCCCTGAAGTATCTCCTCACGGAACCCCCCATATTGGCATATCCTGACTACAGCCTGCCATTCCATTTATACACAGACGCTAGCTTTGAAGGCCTGGGGGCGGTCTCATCTCAAGTGCAAGATGGCCAGGAGAGGGTGATTGCATATGCCAGCCGGCATCTTCGAGGTGCTGAGAAGAATGATGATAAATACAGCTCCTTCAAGCTGGAACTCCTGGCCCTAGTTTGGGCTATTACTGAGAAGTTTAAAGATTATGTGGTTGCAACTCCCTTCACGGTCTACACTGATAACAACCCCTTGGCCCATTTGAACACCGCTAAGTTGGGAGCTCTTGAACAGCGTTGGGCCTCTCGGTTGGCCAACTATGACTTTAACATCAAGTACTGCAGCGGAAAAACCAATGTCAATGCGGATGTACTTTCTCGCATGGCCCCGGGAGAAGCACCTCCTGCTGAAGATGTGTGGGAAGATGTAGAAATGCCTCCCTTCTACCGAAGGTTCGTGAGCCAGAATGCTCTAACTGCCCAGGCGGGTGACGGATCTGAATCTCCCAAGGTCTCTGAAGATCTGTCTACCTGGAAGACGCTTCAGGATGAGAGCAGAGTTATCGGGGACCTCCTCGACTACTGCCTCCACAAGAAAGTGCCTACTCGGGTGCGCAGGGTCCATGGAGACTTCGAATTGAAGCGGCTGTGGCGGCAGAGAAACCGCCTGTTCCTGCACAAGGAGTTAGTCTACCGAAATTCCCTGGACCCAGTCTCCGGAGACCGCATACACCAGATTGTGGTCCCCAGGAGGGATGCAGCCATGGTTCGGAATGCTTATCATGACCAATCTGGACACTTCGGGGTCCATAAAACAGAGATCACAGTCAGAAGGAGATTCTACTAGATTGGGATGCGGGGAGACATCGAGAAATGGTGTGCCGAGTGCTCCGTGTGCAACGTGATAAAGAACCCCCGGAGGGACGCAAGAGCCCCTTTGCATCCCATCTGTACAGAAAGACCGAATCAAATTGTTGCCTTGGACCATGTGAAGCTGGCCCCCACTCAATCTGGCTATTGTCATGCCCTAACAATGGTGGATCATTACTCCAAGTGGGTGGTCGTGGTCCCCGTCAAGGATCTTACCGCCAAGACTGCTGCTCAACTCTTCTATCGGCATTGGATCCAACCATTGGGGTGTCCCGAGTCGGTCCTCACGGATCGGGGAACCGCCTTTGAAGCCCAGTTGTTCCAGGAACTTTGCCGGCTGCATGATTGCAAGAAGCTCAGGACAACAGCCTACCATCCCCAAGGGAATGGACTCTGTGAGAGGATCAATCAAGTGTTCATCCAGATGCTCAGAGCAGCCTCGGTCTCGAAGCACGAAGAGTGGCCTCAGCTGCTGCCAGAACTTCTGGAGATCTATAACAACACTGTTGACTGCTCTACGGGGTATACACCCTTTTTCTTGATGATGGGCCGACACGGCCAATTGCCAAAGGATCGAACCTTTGGGTTACAGACCCCTTTCAACAATTCTCCTCAGGCTTCCCAAGGTTGGGTGTCAGAGCATCGACGAAGAATTGAGGAAGCCAAGGACATCGTTGAGAAGAAAATGGGTGAAGTTCATGAGCGCCAGTAGAAAGACTATAATCGACATGCTTCGGCTCAGACCTTGCAGCTTGGAGATAAAGTGTGGCTCAGAAAATTTCCTAGAACCCCTAAATTGGACTCCATGTGGGAAACGGAGCCATACACCATCACTGCAGTTCCTTACCCTGAAACGGACGTGTATGAGATACAAAAAGATGGGTTCGAGCCACAAGTGGTTCACCGGAATAGGATAAAAGTGTGCTGGAAAGAAGATATGCTTGGCCCATCTCCTCCTACTCCTCCTGACCCTCCTGCTACTTCTATTCCACCTCCGACAAGGCCTGTGAGAGAGTATGTGCCGGGAGAAGGAATTCATCCCACCAAGGATGTTCCTTTGTTCCCATCTCAGCAGCCTACCATATATTGGGGCATACCGTTCCCAGCTCCATCCAGTCAGCCAACACTGGTCGCACCAACCAGACAGTTGCCAGTAGCTGTTGCCCCATGTCAACCACCATTGGTCGCTACACCCAACCTCAGTCCTGCTCCAGTCTCCGCTCCGGACATTGAAGCCACTACTTCATCTGTCTTAAGAGAACCCCCCAGTTCTACCAAAGAAGTTGCTCCTGTTTCCAGCCCTCCAGCTGGTCCCTCAGGGACTGAAGTTCTTGAAGAATCCTCAAGTGAAGGAACTCCTGATGACTCGGAGGTGGTGTTGCGGCGGTCTCAAAGGACTACACAGGGCAAATTACCCATCAGGTACCAGGACTCACATTTAGTGCCTGCACACATAGTACCTTTAATAACCCACTTCAATGCTCTGCCGATCACTTTTCAGTTCCCTAGATTACTCACTTAATGTACTACCTCAAAATTTCTCTAGTACATAAACAAAAGCAAAATAAATATCTCACTTCAGAAAAAACACTTAATGAATTGTAACATATTGATACCCAATTCCTGCCACTGTTAGGTGCACTTCTTCTCTTCTTTATTCATTGCGTGTGTGAGATGCTCTGCCTGGCCAGTAGATGCTCTTGCTAGTACAAAAAAATAAACACGTAATCCTAAGAATAACCTGGATAGGTTGTTTTGGAAGTGCTCTAGGGGTAAGTAGCATGTAGTCGATAGACCCTAGCAGCCACCCTTACTGTGACCTAGCTTCCATTTGTATACTTTGTATACTAACTAACAGGTAACTTATTGTTTGGCATATAAAATTTGTGAGATAATACAAATGTCTAGTCAGCTTGATGCAAAAGGTAAATAGAGCTGTACTAATGTTTAGCTAGTCTTATGTACAGAAGTATGTGCTAATGTTCAGTTTAGCCTCATCAAAATGTATAGAGAGCTAATAAAAGTGTCTTAGGCAGCTATCTAATTGTCTAGGAAGACCTAATTGCCTAGTAAGCTTCAAAATGTATCATAAGTTTGATAAAGTTGTAGAGGAAGCTAGAAACTAAAGGATAGATAGCTTCTTAAATTGTCTAGATAACATTCAAATGTCTAGATTGCATTCAAATGTCTAGATAGCATTCAAATGTCTAAATAGTACCAAAATGTGTTTAGTCAACTTAGGATGTATAGCAAAAGTACAGATCATCCTGTTCTATAGCATCCTGTTCTAGTCCTAGTCCCTCTGTCTCAGGGGACAGACGTCGAGGCCGACTTATCTTTAGTAAGGGGGTTTGTGGTGTCCCAGTACCGCATTCTATACGGTACTTATTTATGTATGGGTCCCCATAGCCAGAGTCCCTGGGATGTAGGGATCTCTGTCAGCCAGTCTACTTCTAGTTGCCTATATTCTAGTTTATAATCAGTAATTTATTCATAGGTTAATGTAAATAGAATATGTGTAGATAAACGGTTAATTACTTGTTTCTAGTAGCGTTGCAGGACCTGCGGGTCATGTGACTAGGTGAACTCTATAGTATTGAGCTTAAGGACCTTTGGAGGCCCTATGACGTAAGCAATCCCATTACACCATGTAATGGTGAATGGCAGATATTCAGACCAATCAGATTCGCCCCGCCCCCTGCCCATATAAGGGAGCGGCGGCCATGTTTCGCTCTCTTGTTCCTGGGTTGCTTAGCAAGCAACATCTCTCTTACCTCGTGGGCTGTCATGAGAGAAGGATCTGCGCAGCAGCTAACGCAGTGAGTTAGGCCTGAGCCTTGCGGCGACGACTGAACAATCTAATTATAGAGTGTATCAACTCCCAAACACTCTGCAGCATCACCGGACCTAATAGTTCCCCTAAATCCGGACGGATCTGCAAATCTCTCCCTAAATTCAGAGACTGTATATCCAACTCAAGGTCCGCTACAACTGCTAGTCACTAAGCAACCTAAGGACTGTATGTATGAGACTGTTACTGTGCCGTGGATATTGCAAGCACTTCAGTAAAAAGTTATTCAAGTTCAATCTCTTTGTGGACCTTCAGTTATTTTATGCACCTATCGTTACTGGGAAGGGCGGCGATAGGCTGGAACATTGATTCAGCATACCAGCCCTCAGCCTGGTGTCACGAACTCTAGGGTTAACATTAAACCCTTCTATACCTATATCATACTACCACTACCATACACCCCCCCAAGGGCTACCACATCATTTTTCTGGTACGGCTTCTAGTAGGGAGGAGGTTTAAGATTCCACCCATGATGGTGGCCTCTCTCACTAGGCTGAGCCAGGTGTCTTGGCACTCTGGCTGGCATACCAGCCCTTGCGCTGATGGCATCGACCCAGGACACTCTGGACAGGTGTGACCTGGATATGTGGGGACTGACAGTCACAACCACCTGGACTGAGGAAGCACCCGCTACTGGGGCTGCGGATGATGTTGGTGCCTGCTCATGAGGTCAAACCTGGGAAACAGGGGACCGCGGCACAGTGGTGGGCAGCCACAACTTTTCAAGCAGAGCAGCATAGACAGGAGCAGCCATGGCCAACTCTGGTGAATTGGACATCGGGGCAGAGAGTGGCTCCTTTCAGGGTAGTGGCAGAAGGTTCTCCTCCATGTACTTCAGCAGTGTCGGCTCATCACCGAACACCCACTGTGGCAGCCGTGGCAATTTTGGTCTGGGCTGGGGCTCAGGCTTTAGACACATGGACACGCTTTCAGGGCTTCAATAGGAGAACGGAGTCAAGAAGCCAGCTCCTGCCGGAGTAATCACACTAGAGTCGTCAGTCCGGATTTCTGGCCACGATCCCCAGGATCTGTAGTGCAAAAAGAGTAGACTCGCCTACCCCCTCAAGGACATCGGCGTGGACGGCCAGCTGAGGACATCTTTCAGTTGTGCAACAGGCGGACGTCACTCTTCATTGGGCTGGTCCTTGAGATTAACGTCCAGAGCCGCGAACACTTCCGCTGCAGCCGCCACAACTTGCTGGGCTTTCGCCGCCATCTTGGTACACTCTCTTGCAGCGCTCCCCGCCATGCTCGCTTTCCAAAGCTCTCGAGGTGTTTCCGGTAGGCGGGGTTCTGCAGTCTCTTTTGCCAAAATGGCCGCTGACAGAAAGTACATTATCTGTGCAGCCTCTCCAACTGTCCCACTTTGGGCTTGTCACAGCATCTTGGTTCCCATGGTGGGGCTTTTTCTTTGACAGAGAGGTGCAAGATAAACTTGTCAAATTGTGACGCCAGGGCACCGCTAACCTACATGGTCCGAGGGGGAGACAGCTTTTCCTTGGCCAAGCGTGGGACAATAAACCCACTGATGCCAGGTTATGAATAACTGTCTTTTTACTGAGACAGGAGCAGATGGTACAATACTCGCAGTGCAGAGCAGAGTATAAGGCATGCAGTGTAACCCGTGGGAGCCCTGTGGCCTTGCTGGGTCTTATGGTGCTTTCACTCACTTGAATTGACTTGCTATTAGATATGATAGACTTGGAGATTTCCCACGGTGACTATGGTTCCGCTAAGGTTGAATTTACTGACATCGCCAGGGTATGCACTCACCAATTCACCAGATTAAAACAGATATTCTGCCTCTGGAGCATAGTCAGAGTTACGCTTTAAATTTAGTTGTCACATAATAGAGCTAAAAAAGGGTGGAGGAGATTGAATTTTATTTTTTTTATTTGGAGAAAAAATATCCAGTTAAGGGGGCGTATATTTATTATTTCACTGAACACACCAATGTGTAATAACGGTCTAGGAAAGGTGCAACAATTAGGAAATTGTTATTGTGCGATAGTTTCCTCATATATTTGCTAAAATGTTTTGTCCTATTTGTATCATTGTTTCTCAAGATACCGTCTTAGGGTACAAACTGCGGAGCGGGCAGACGATAAGACATTGAGGACTCAGGAACTGTGAGGAGGGAGAAAGACTGCGGACCAAGAAGTCACCATACACGGCATCCGGAAATCCATGTAATGCAGCCTTTTCCAAACAGAGGGTCTCCAGTTGTTGCAAAACTACAACTCCCAGCATGCCCGGACAGTTTTTGGCATGCTGGGAGTTGTAGTTATGCAGGTAATGCAGTGTTTTCTAAACAGCGTGTCTCCAGCTGTTGCAAAATTACAACATCCAGCATGAAAGGCTGAAGTGCTCTCTGCTGACACCTCTGTCCATGTCAGGAACTGTCTGGAGCAGGAGAGGTTTGCTATGGGGATTTGCTCCTACACTGGACAGTTCCTGATATGGACAGAGGTGTCAGCAGAGAGCACTGTGCTCAGACTGGAAAGAACAACACGACTTCCTCTGTAGTATACAACAGCTGATAAGTACTGGAAGGATTAAGATTTTTAAATAGAAGTAATTTACAAATCTATTTAACTTTCTGGCCCCAGTTGATTTGAAAGCATTTGCTTTCCACCGGAGTACCCTTTTAAAGGGAACCAATCATGGTGAGAGGAGCTCCCCTCCCAGGGGACTAGTTTATAAGGTCATATCCTCACCATCTTTGCAGGCAGGAGCGTCCCCCGGGATGGTGGGGATAAAGATTTTACCCTATATAATGCTTTGCCTAGCGTTATATAGGGTAAAATCTAATGATCGGTTCCCTTTAAAGTTTAAATTTTATGAAGTTTATTTAGACTTTATAAGGTGAAATTGTAAGCAATGATGTGTGGTCTGTTGGGTTTGTCTTTCTTCAGTAGATTGTGTTCTGCGCTATTGAGAAGTTCTGGAGAGGATAACCAGAAGGCTCAGTGATGGACTATGGGAAAAAAAACATTATTTTCTTCTCTCTCTGTGCATTCGGTAAGGCTGTGTGTTCCACTTGTTTTTTTAGTTTTTTTGTCTGTTGTTTTTTTTGCAAAAATTGCGTTTGGGGTGGAGACCATGGGGGAGATTTATCAAAACCTGTTCAGAGGAGAAGTTGCCCAGTTGCCCATAGCAACCAATCAGATCGCTTCTTTCATTTTTGACAAGGCCTCTGCAAAGTGAAAGAAGCGATCTGATTGGTTGCTATGGGCAACTGGGCAACTTTTCCTCTGGACAACTTTTCCTTTGATAAATCTCCCCCCATTAGCAAATATGAAATGCCAAACCAACTTTGTTTTTTCCTTTGACGTTTCCTGACTCTTCATTGGCGTTTTTTTTTTCTTTGGAGGGGGGGGGGGGGGGAAGAAAACAAGAAAAGCGCAGAGTGGATTTAAAATTGACATTTATTTAGGGTTTTTTTTTTTTTTTTTTTAAACTTAATTCTTCAATAGAAATTGTTGTCACATGACTTGTGAAAGAATAAAAAGGTGGAGGAGAAAATGGCAAAACAAATAAAAATAGCAAGACTAAAACCTACTATTTTAGTTAAAAAATAAATAAATAATAAAAAAAAAACATCTTGGGAGTGCGAAATGAGAGTGCAGTTTGTGGCATTTTTTTATGTTAAATTGTGTAAAAACGCAGCCACCATGCTCTGTGAGAGTGGTCTCCAAACTGCAGATCTCTAGATGTTGCAAAACTACAACTCCCAGCATGCCCAGACAGCCAACAGCTATATTTATGACAAATACATAATACATCCCTATAACTCTGAAACATGCACTCAACATTACTCATTTTTCAGGTCAACAATGTACCATAAAAAAATGAAATTAAAAATGTTTTTCATGACCTTAGGCTGTTTCCATTTGTTTTTTTTTAGCTTTTTTTGGGGGGGCATAGAAGTCTAATGGATTAAAAAATGTCAAGAAAAACGCCATGTGGGTTTTAACTTTGGCGTTTTTGCAGGCGTTTTCTGACAAAAAGTGATGGAGATACATTTTTAATAATATTTCGTAGGGTAACATAAGAAATAAAATAATAAAAAAGATACAGTAGTGATGGAAAAAATTGTATTTAACGAAATGTATCTTTTTTTTTATAACAAAATTTTTATTAATTTTTAAACAAGGATCAATTAATGTGGGCGGGTAGGGCACTAAAAATGTAGCCGACAATAATAAAAATGTAGTGTGTGAGTGTTTCACTTTTTTTCTTTATTTTTTACATTTTTTAGGTGGTACTACTACTCCCAGCATTGAACGCACTGTTCCATGATTGGAGTAGTAGTACCTGTACTATTTGACAGATCGCCCCCGGTCCGTTGCAATCCTTCTGTATAATGTATAGATGTGGCCGGACGCTCTTCTATGGTCCCCTGCACTGCCATATATATATATATATATATATATATATATATATATATATATATATACACACCTATTCATATTTCCCACAGAGAGTTGTGATTGGCCAGATGGTTCCAGCCAATCACAGCTCTCTGCGGGAAATATGAATATGTGTATATATACGTCAGTGCAGGGGACCATAGAAGAGCGGCCGCATCTATACATTATACAGTAGGATCCCAGCGGGTGTCAGGAGTGACATCCGCTGTGATCTTTCCTTAACTGCAGGTACTACTGTTCCCAACATGGAGCACACTCTGCTCCATGCTGGGAGCTGTAGTACCTGCATCAACAGACAGATCGCAACAGTTGTCAGAAGTTACACTCGCTGCGATCTGTCTATTAATGCAGGTAACTACAGCTCCCAGCATGGAGCAGAGTGTGCTCCATGTTGGGAGCAGTAGTACCTGCAGTTAAGGACAGATTACAGCAGGTATCACTCCTGACACCCGATGTGATCGTCCTATCTATTGCAGAGATGTGGAGCAGCTTTCCCTGCGCTCCCCATCTCTGCTCTGTACTCCAGCCAGTGATATGAATAGAACATCACTCATTCATATTTCCCTCTGAGAGCTGTGATTGGCTGCAACCATCCGTCCAATCCTCACTCTGGGCGGAAAATATGAATGATGTTCTATTCACATCACTGGCCGGAGTACAGAGCAGAGATACGAGCGCTGTATAGAGCCGCTCCACATCTCTGCTACATTATGGAAGATTGCAACGGGTGTCACAACTGACATCCGGGGCGATATGTCTATTAGTACAGGTACTACTACTCCATCATGGAACAGTGGGGAAAAAAAATAAAAAATAGAGAGAGAAAAAAGTGAAACACATAAACACAATTGATTAAAAAAGAATTAAAATTATGGTTTAAAAAATATACATTTCGTTAAATAAATGTTTTTCCCATCACTACTGCATCCTTTTTTTTTTCTTTTTTTTTTTTTTGTACTCAACAAAAACGCCAAAGGGGCCAAAAATGCAATTTCCACTCAAATGCAAAAAAAAATGCCAAACAGAGGGAAATGCTGTAGCGTTTTTCTGGCGTTTTTTTCTGGGGTTTTTTTGGCCCACAAAAAAACAAGTAGAAACTTAGCCTTATATTCACAGACAATATAGGCTGACATATACATATACCCGAAATGATGCCTTTAGAAACTAGGAGTTTTCCTACAAAAAAATAAATAATTATATATATATATATATATATATATGTGTGTGTGTGTGTGTGTGTGTGTGTGCATATATGTATTTAATATATATAAATATATATATATATATATATATATATATTTCTTTTTTTTTTTCTATAACATTTTTTTTATTGTTTTATCAATAAAAAATTTTAATACAGCAAAAAAGGAAGAAAAAGGAGAAAAACCCAGTAGAAACAAGGGTAAAAAATAACATACAATTCCAGTAAAGACATGTTAAAGGATACCAAGAATCTTACATCTGTAAAGCTGTAAACTATGTCTAGGTCTTAGGTCTCTATAGGTTTTTGTGTCGCTATTATAAAGACTATCTACAATCTTGTATATAGTAACTCATTAATATTTTCTTTAAACAGTCTTTCCATGCTTCTGTATTATGACATCCATAGTTTTACTATTTAGTTCAACAGATTTATCCCTAGATGAACACAAAATCTCGTACTATTCGCGTTATCAAGTGAACATTTAGTAGAGACAAAGCATTATATTTAATTTCTGCCAGATATATATATATTTCTAAATGATACGTTTAGAAACTATGACAACAAAGCAAGACCTTATAATACTGCACTGATCCAAAAATAAATTAATTCTAAAATGCCAAAAAGTAAAAAAATAAAAATAAAAAAAAGTGATAAATAAGTTGGACACAAATACATCTTACAGTACCATAATTAAAGTGAAATTAAAGGAGGTTTCTGATATGTCAACCCTAACAGACTTGAACGTTTTGAAAGCCCCCTCTGACTTCTATATAGAGGCCTGTAATGTCATGTGACTGAGGTTCTTTATCTAAAAAAAAAAGACTTTAAGGTGTTCTTGTTGCTCTATGGACCTCCTTTTCTTGCTATTTCTTCCCTAGTTGGAACCGCAAGACTTCTGGAGATCAAGACCAATCTTGAAATCATGATTTCTGTCCCACCAACCCACGTGGGAGACACAGAGATTGGGTCAGCAGTCTTTTCTTCATCACCCGGTCACCCTTTCATGTACACAGTTGTAGCCCAGAAGAACCAAACCCGATGCATCAATTCCACCGATCCCCTGTGCTCCTCCCTAATCAAAGCCCCAGCGGTTAATGTGTCGGTGACTTCAACTTCAAGTAATGGAAAGAATTTTACTTATTTCTGCTTCGTTAATGGGTCACGACGGGTGGTAATACATGTTGGCCCTGAGGTCAGTGTAACGCCTCAGATTGTGGAGGGTGAAGGCGACAATATCACAGTGATTCTAGATATTACGTATAATGAGGCCAACACCACAGGTCACACGTACAGCCCAAGAAGCAGTAGAAGACCTGCATTATTTGGCTTCGGTGTTCACTTTGTCACAGGTACCACCACGATCATAGAAGAAAGGAATGGACCATGGTATGGACAACAAAATCCATACAGATATCGACCCATAAATGGACAATCTGCCCTGGGTGAGTATATAACATAAAAGTACATATAATAAAAAGTATAGGAAGAAAGAATGGCCGATTATATGTGAAGTTCATCCAAGATGACAATATTGATGGCCCATCCTCAGAATCGGTGGAGATCCTCCTGTCACGACCACCATTTATTAAACTGAATGGACAGCAATGCCCCGGAGGGTTCTGCGCCCCTTACATTGTTTACCGGGCACAGTTCTGTCGTTTTGATCGTTGACCTCTCTGATATTACAGCTCGGTCACATTCATTAGAGCGGAGCCTGGTGCCTGGTGTACAATGAATGGGAGACGTTCCTCCGGTCAGTCGTCTTATGGCGCCAGCAGTAGGATCCCCACCTATCTGATATTGATATTACTAATAGGTTATCTGTAGCATATTCCTTGGAAACCACTTTAAAGGGGTACTCCACTGCCCGAGCATTCAGAATATTTTGTTCCGAGCGCTGGGTGTCGTGATGTCACGGCCACGTCCCTCGTTATGTCACGCCACGCCCCCTCAATGCAAGTCTATGGGAGTGGTGTGGCTCCCATTGTGATGTCACGGCCACGCCCCTCATTACGCCATGCCACACCCCCTCAATGCAAGGCTATGGAAGGGGTGTTGCTCCCATCGTGACATCATGGCCACGCCCCGCATTACGTCTCGCCTCGTCCCCTCAATGCAAGTCTATGGGAGAGGTGTGGCTCCCATGGTGATGTCACGGCCATGCCCCTCATTACATCACGCCCCCTCAATGCAAGTCTATGGGAGGGGTGTGCCTCCCATTGTGACATCATGGCCACGCCCCACATTAGGTCACACCACACCCCCTCAATGCAAGTCTATGGGAGGGGTGTGGCTCCCATCGTGACGTCACTGCTATGCCCCTCGTTATGTCCCCCCACCCTCAATGCAAGTCTATGGGAGGGGCGTGGCAGCTGCCACGCCCCCTCCCATAGACTTGAATTGAGGCGGCGTGGTGTGATGTCATGAGGGGTGTGGCCGTGACATCACGACCACTGCAGCCCACACCCAGCATTCGGAACAAAATGCTCCGAATGCTGGGCAGTGGAGTACCCTTGTAAGGGAATGGGATTTTGCTGCACTGTGCCCACAGCAGAATATCCGCAGAAGATGATTCTGCTGCAGAAATCAAGATTCAGGAGTCCGAAGAAAAAAATAGTCATGTCTATATTCTTTCTGCGGAGTCCGCAGGGAAATGCATTGCTGTCTATGACATGGCGCATTTCCGTGTGGTCCTAGCGCCGGAATGTCTCAATGTGGACATTCTCCCATGCGAACATCGCCTAAAGGTGTCATCTGGAGTTAAAAAAAAAATGTCTGCTTTCTTCCAGTAATAGTTCTACATCTGTCCACCAGTTGTGCCTGGAATTGTATTTCAGCTCCATTAAAATGAATAGGAATAAGCTGTAGTACCAAACACAACCAGTGGGAAGTTATGGCGCTATTTCTGGATAAAAGATTTTTTTGGGTTGGATATAAATGTAATTTATTCACACCAGTTACTGGCCCACATTTATCATTGTAGGTGTAAGTGAAGCATTTATCATTGTAGGCAGAAGTGAAGCATTTATCATTGTAGGTGTAAGTGACGCATTTATCATTGTAGGTGTAAGTGAAGCATTTATCATTGTAGGTGTAAGTGACGCATTTATCATTGTAGGTGTAAGTGAAGCATTTATCATTGTAGGTGTAAGTGAAGCATTTATCATTGTAGGTGTAAGTGAAGCATTTATCATTGTAGGTGTAAGTGAAGCATTTATCATTGTAGGTGTAAGTGAAGCATTTATTATTGTAGATGTAAGAGAAGCATTTATCATTGTAGGTGTTAGTGAAGCATTTATCATTGTAGGTGTAAGTGAAGCATTTATCATTGTAGGTGTAAGTGAAACATTTTTCTACACCTTTTTTTGTGTGTGCTGGTAATGTGTAGGAGCGCCAAATTTATTAAATGGTCAAATAGCATTTGATAAATTTTGTGCAGGTCACATTTTCTGAAATTCCTCTTCACATATACCAAAAAGTTAAGCTAAGTCTGGGCTGGTGAAGTTTTAGAGATTTTTCAATGGCTTTGCGCCTTTTTTGCGCCTTTTCACAAAAAGGCGCAGTTCATAAATCCCTTCCATATCATTTGTATTGCCTAAATCAGTGGATTGCAACTCAAAATCAGCAGAAATGTGTAAACCAAAAGGTGCAAAAAAAAACCTTTTTGCCCCTTTTTTAGACACAAAAAACAGTCTAAAGACAATGATAAATGTCGGCCACTAACTTTATTTTTTCATAGTTAGGGCTACTGCTTGCTGTCAATGAACGGAAGCGTTCCTGTATATGCTGAGGAAGAAAACCCATCCTGGTTATGTCCAGCAGATGCATCAGATGTTATAGAGCTCTCCCTGCGCCATTTGGACTTTATTAGGAGGGGTTTTAAGCTTTTAAATAAAAATACATTTGCGTAGAGCAGATATGAAGTTTGGGAGAGATGGTAACACGAAGTACAACAAACCACATTATCACTGCTAACATAAAGGGAGGTGCTACTAATAACTAAACCAGTGTTTCCCAACCAGGGTGCCTCCAGCTGTTGCAAAACTACAATGAGCAACCATGATATATGTAATATAGGAGTGAAGAGAATTCTTCTGCTCTCTCTCCAGGTTGTGCTCCGGTGGGTGCGCTCGTTCTCCTCGCTCTGACTCCATTTTACTTCTCAAGTGACTGATGATATCGTAAGTAAAATAAATCCTCTGCTCCTTCTCATGTGTAGAGATTTAATAACAGGACCTTGTTTAGTTGTTTTACTTAAAGGGGTATTCTGACCATACAAAAAGATTTATAATAGGTGGCAGTGTTTTCAAAATAACAAAGAAAACAACATATTCAGCTGCTTCTGACTCACCTACTGCTCATTTACCTGCCCCTCACTCACCTGCCCTTTATTTACCTGCTCCTCACTCTCCTGCCCCTCACTCAACTAATCCTCACCACCTGCCCCTCACTCACCTGCCCTCTATTTACCTGTCCTCACTCTCCTGCCCCTCACTCAACTAATCCTCACCACCTGCCCCTCACTCACCTGCCCTCTATTTACCTGTCCTCACTCTCCTGCCCCTCACTCAACTAATCCTCACCCACCTGCTCCTCACTCACCTGCCCTTTATTTACCTGTCCTCACTCTCCTGCCCCTCACTCTCCTGCCCTTTATTTATCTGCTCCTTATTCTCCTGCCGCGATCTTCCACAGCTGCTGCTCCCCACTGCCCATGGCGGCCCCCCGCTTCATGTTATTCCTGCAGGAAATGAGCGTTTAGCCAATCACTGACTATGGCAGGTCGCCTTCCTGCAGAGGTGACACATGAGAGGAAGTAGTGAGCAGCCAAAAAAAATTGGGGATCGGGCAGGTGAGTATGCCTTCTATGCAGGGCCGGCCCAAGACATTGTGCTGCCTAGGTCCAAGAGTGAAGAGTGAAATGCTTCCATCCCAACCCCCCCCCCCCCCAGCATTAGGTAGGCAGCAGTTCCCCCACATTAGGTAGCATAAATTTCCCCACATAAGGTAGCATAGATTCCCCACATTAGGTGGGATAGCTTCCCCACATTAGATAGCATAGCTTCCCCACATTAGGTAGCATAGACTCCCCAAATTAGGTAGCATAGTTTCCCCACATTAGGTAGCATAGTTTCCCCACATTAGATAGCATAGCTTCCCCACATTAGGTAGGCAGCAGTTCCCCAACATTAGGTAGCATAAATTTCCCCACATTAGGTAGCATAGACTCCCCACATTTGGAAGCAGTTTCCCCACATTAGGTAGGATAGCTTCCCCACATTAGATAGCATAGCTTCCCCACATTAGGTAGCATAGTTTCCCCTCATTGGGTAGCATAGTGTCCTCACATTAGGTAGCATAGTTTCCCCCACATTAGGTAGCATAGTTTCCCCTCATTAGGTAGCAGTGTCCCCACATTAGGTAGCACAGTTTCCCCACATTAGGTAGCACAGTTTCCCCACATTAGGTAGCACAGTTTCCCCACATTAGGAAGCACAGTTTACCCACAAACGCTACCCTGGTGCCACAAACTATGCATCACATCGGTAGGACACCGCAGACAGCTAGATATAGAGATAGATATGAGATAGATATATGTTAGATAGATAGATAGATATGAGATAGATAGATATGAGATAGATAGATATGAGATAGATATGAGATAGATAGATATGAGATAGATAGATATGTTAGATAGATAGATAGATAGATAGATAGAAATGAGATAGATAGATAGATAGATAGATATGAGGTAGATAGATAGATAGATAGATATGAGATAGATAAATAGATATGAGATAGATAGATATGAGATAGATAGATAGATATGAGATAGATAGATAAATGTTGACAAGAATATATTTTTCTTTTCACAGATTATTTTGCCATTTCAAGCTAATAACATCCACAGCACGAACCTCCATATAGACCACCAGGTATCCATCGGAGGCTTGAAGAAAATCAGCAATGGAAAGGATTCTGGAATCTAGCATAGAATATATTAACATAGCAAGATTTAGACATTTATCTACCTGCCTGCAAGAAGCTTATAAATATCAATATACCTGTATTATCCTCAATAAAGAGAGATCGGCCTTTGCTTAGCGATGTTGTCCAGAATAATCAATGAAGAGCGGTTATGTCTATGTATAATCCAACTATACAGAAATAACCAGATTTAGATACTTACAGTACATCTGCCATAGATTTCACTATCTCCTTAAAGGGGTATTCCAGGCCAAAACTTTTTTTTATATATCAACTGGCTCCGGAAAGTTAAACAGATTTGTAAAATACTTCTATTAAAAAAATCTTAATCCTTCCAATAGTTATTAGCTTCTGAAGTTGAGTTGTTGTTTTCTGTCTAACTGCTCTCTGATGACTCATGTCCCGGGAGCTGTGCAGTTCCTATGGGGATATTCTCCCATCATGCACAGCTCCCGGGACGTGACATCATCATTGAGCAGTTAGACAGAAAACTTCAGAAGCAAATAACTATTGGAAGGATTAAGATTTTTTAATAGAAGTAATTTACAAATCTGTTTAACTTTCCGGAGCCAGTTGATATATATATATATGAAAAAAAGGTTTTGCCTGGAATACCCCTTTAATGTCCACCTTTGAACACTGTATCACTGTTTTTATACAGATATAAATATAGAAAATTATTGTAAATATATTAAATTACTTATCCGGTGCTGATCCTGAGTTACATCCTATAGGATCCCTGTGTTTAGTAGTAGATATTTCCGAGCGTAATTCCGTTTAGAAATTAGACACGGAAATTCCGGTGCAGCAGAATCCCATCTGCTGGCTTCAGTGGGATTGGCCAACTGTGTACAGCAGCATTTCCCAAGCAGGGTGCCTCCAGCTGTTGCAAAACTACAACACCCAGCATGCCCGGACAGCCGAAGGCTGTCCGGGCATGCTGGGAGTTGTAGTTTTGCAACAGCTGGAGGCACACTGGTCAGGAAACACTGCCCTATATAATCCTTGGCGGTCCAGTTGCAGCTAAAATTCTTGGTGTCATGTTCACACAGGTACATTTCAGGCCTATGCTGCGACATATTGCATAGCAAACCTTTTAAAATGCCTATGGAATTTGGATTAGCCTGTTAAAGGGGTACTCCGGTGGGAAAAGACACATTTTCAGATCAATTGGTGTCAGAAAGTTAAACAGATTTGTAAATGACTTCTAAAAATCTTAATCCTTCCAGTACTTATCAGCTGCTGTATTGCACCAGAGGAAGTTGTGTAGTTCTTTCCAGTCTGACCACAGTGCTCTCTGCTGACACCTCTGTCCATGTCAGGAACTGTCCAGAGCAGGATAGGTTCGCTATGGGGATTTTCTCCTACTCTGGACAGTTCCTGACATGGACAGAGGTGTCAGCAGAGAGCACTGTGGTCAGACTGGAAAAAACTACACCATCAAAACTACAGTAAAAGAAAGAAATATATATTTGGGGGGCGAAATTAAAAATTGTGGGGGGGGGGGGGTCGTTTCTATGCAGTGCACTTTTCGGTAAAAAAAAAAAAGATAGATTATCTTTAATCTGTATGTCCATACGTTTACAACGATACCCAATTTATATGGGTTTCGTTTTATTTTACTACTTTTCAAAAAATAATAACTATTTGTGAATAGGCTAAAATTGTCCTCTTTTGACCCCTATAACAATTTTATTCTTTCATATACGGGGATGTAGGAGGCTCATTTTTTGTGCCGTGATCTGTTGTTTTAATTTGGTACCATTTTTGTTTTGATGGGACTTTTCGAACGCTTTTTATCAAGTTTTCAATGAAAGTGAAGTGACCAAAAATACGCAATTCTGGACTTTGGGATTTTTTTTATGTGCGGTTTAATTAACATTATATATTAATATTTGGATATTTATGCAAGCAGTGACCAAACACCCCAGATTTTACATTACTTCTATTTAAAGGGGTACTCCGGTGGAAAATTATTTTTATTTTTTTAAATCAACTGGTGCCAGAAAGTTAAACGGGTTTGTAAATTACTTCTATTAAATAATCTTAATCCTTCCAGTACTTATTAGCTGCTGAATGCTACAGAGGAAATTATTTTCTTTTAGGAACACAGTGCTCTCTGCTGACATCACGAGCACAGTGCTCTCTGCTGACATCTCTGTCCATTTTAGGAACTGTCCAGAGTAGGAGAAAATCCCCATAGCAAACATATGCTGTTCTGGACAGTTCCTAAAATGCACAGAAAAAGAAAAAAAACTCCAAAATGTGGCGCTATCCCAAAAAATAAAAAGTAGCTGGTATCTTAAATACAATAGTACTTCATTTAGAACACACTCAAATGGTTACATCCATAAGCAAAACATGGTTTTTAATTTTTTTTCCATCCCCAAAACGTGTTTTGCTTATGGATGTAGGAACACACTCAAATGGTTACATCCATAAGCAAAACGCGTTTCGGGTATTTTTTTTTTTTTTTCATACCCGAAAAGCGTTTTGCTTATGGATGTAACCATTTGAGTGTGTTCTAAATAAAGTACTATTGTATTTAAGATACCAGCTACTTTTTATGTTTTTTGGGATAGCGCCACATTTTGGAGTTTTTTTCTTTTTCTGTGCAATTTCTTATACTGGAACCGCTGCCACGGCTCCCGGTCAAGCTCCAACGGCCTGCAATCCTAAAACTACCCCACGCTAGGGGTGATATACGCCTAATTTCTACAGTTCCTAAAATGGACAGAGATGTCAGCAGAGAGCACTGTGCTTGTGATGTCAGCAGAGATCTCTGTGTTCCAAAAAGAATTTCCTCTGTAGTATTCAGCAGCTAACAAGTAATGGAAGGATTAAGATTTTTTAATAGAAGTAATTTACAAATCTGTTTAACTTTCTGGCACCAGTTGATTTTAAAAAAAATAAAAAAAGAGAGAAAGTTTTCCCCCGGAGTACCCCTTTAATAATCCCAATCCATCCAGTACTTATTAGCTGATGTATATGAGGAAGTTGTGTAGTTCTTTCCAGTCTGGCCACAATGCTCTCTGCTGACACCTCTGTCCATGTCAGGAACCGTCCAGAGTAGAAGCAAATCCCCATAGGAAACTATTCTGCTCTGGACAGTTCCTGACATGGACAGAGGTGTCAGCAGAGAGCGCTGTAGTCAGACTGAAAAGAACTACACAACTTCCTCTGGAGCATATAGGAGCCGATAAGTACTGGAAGGGTTATATGATATATGTACTATATCACAGTCCAGCCGGTATATGACGGCGGCTCCATTTTCCCTTATTTGCAAATCTAAATGTGATGGGCGATGCAAGAACCGCCAAAATATTAAGAGCCGATGTAAGAAAGCAAAGGAATAACGACAGTATACGGGGTTTGTTAACATTTTTATTACAAATGTCTTGTACTGCGAAAAATGCAGAGACAATTACAAAGATAACACAGAATCACCGAAGATTGTGTCACAATAAATATCATCTGTTTACCTTAAAGGGGTACTCCGCTGCTCAGCGTTTGGAACAAACTGTTCCGAACACTGGCCCCGCCCCCTCAATGCAAGTCTATGGGAGGGGGCGTGACGCCCCCTCCCATAGACTTGCATTGAGGGGGCGGGGCATCATAAGGGGCCGGGCTATGACATCACGAGCTTCCGGCGCCGGCTTCAGCGTTCGGAACAGTTTGTTCCAAACGCTGAGCAGCGGAGTACCCCTTAAAGAACGACCCATTGACTACTGAGAACTACGGAACGTCAAGTACAATCTACAAAAATATTCAATAACTTACAATAGAAAGATCATTGTGGATTTCATTACTTTAGCCGACAAACACGGCTCATGGTTGTTTCCTGATCCAATCTGAATAAGAATTGCCCCCCCCCCCCCCCCCATTATGCTCTTAGATGGCTCCATTATACAGCATGGAGTGGCAGAATGTGCGCCCTAGGTGGTGGGCAGGGGGACCAACAATCCTCTAGGCCAGAGCTGTCCAAACTTTTCATGTTGGTGACAGCTATTTTAGACATTGCGCACCCTCCGACGTAATACCTGTATTACAAATGGGGCTGCTACCCCCCCTGTGCCACTTCATTCCCCCATTGATTACCCCTTGTGCCATTTCATTACCCCCCTCCATCCCTCCCTGTGCTATTATATCACCCCCTGTGTCATTTCATAACCCCCCTTGATCAACCCGTGTCACTCATTTCTACCTCTTAATCTCCCCCGCCCCCTCATGAGGTCACGCCCCGCCCCCTCAGTGCAAGTCTATGGGAGGGGGCGTGACGGATGTCACGCCCCCTCCCATAGACTTGCATTGAGGGGGCGGGACGTGATGCCATGAGGGGCGGGGCTATGACATCACGAGCTCCTGGCGCTTGCTCCAGCGTTCAGAACAGTTTGTTCCAAATGCTGAGCAGCGGAGTACCCCTTTAAGGCCCCCATACACGTTAGTGTCATGACCCAACAATTTTTGCCAGATCAGCCAATTGTCTAAACCAGTGGCAAAACTACAACTCCCAACATGCCCAGGCAGCTGGAAACTGCAGTTTTGCAACAACTGGAGACACACTGGGAAACACTAGTCCAATGTACATTGGGGGCTCCCGACCAAACATTTATGTGTGTGGAGAGATTGGGAGAGTTCTAATTCTCTTACTGTAGCGTCCCAGTATCTGTGTTCCAGCTTTGTCCCTAAAAAAGCTGTCATATGGCTGTGAGAGAACTTTTTGCGAACTACATGAATCTGTTTGGGTTATTTGTGTACTGATTGTATCAGATGAATGGTGCCTTGGTCACATGATGTTCCCTAGCCCATGCTTCTGCGCAGGAACTCCTATAAGGGCTGTGAGAAGAGTCCCTAGTCCAGTCTCCTCTCGCAGAAAGTTTAATCTTCTAAATTTAATCCTGTTCAAGACAGAACCTGCTACAAACAAGATGCTGTCCTGTTCCAGTCCACAGTGTGAGGACAAAGTGCTTTAAAGGGGTATTCCAGGGAAAAACTTTTTTTTATATATCAACTGGCTCCAGAAAGTTAAACAGATTTGTAAATTACTTCTATTAAAAAATCTTAATCCTTTCAGTACTTATGAGCTTATGAAGCTGAGTTGTTCTTTTCTGTCTAAGTGCTCTCTGATGACACGTGTCTCGGGAACCGCCCAGTTTAGAAGAAAATCAACATAGCAAACCTCTTCTAAACTGGACGGTTCCCGAGACAGGTGTCATCAGAGAGCACTTAGATCAGAAAAGAACAACTCAACTTCAGAAGCTCGTAAGTACTAAAAGGATTAAGATTTTTTAATAGAAGTCATTTACAAATCTGTTTAACTTTTTGGAGCCAGTTGATATATAAAAAAAAGTTTTTTCCTGGATAACCCCTTTAAGTCTTTTGCTCCAAGAAATAGTTTTTTCTTAGTCAGAAGAGAATAACACTGAACAAGGGTCCTTCTGCATACACTAATCTTTTCAGTGACGTACAATTGGAGTTAGTCATCAAACGTTTCCTGCGTACATCCCTATGGGTATCGTGCCATAACAAGAGTTTGTGAGTAAAAAATGGAAACACAGTACTGCACCCCAAGTCAAGACAACCTGTGTAGATCCTCATCAGTGAAGAAGAAAATCAATAGATTGTATTTAGTCTTTATCTGCTTTAGCCATTACACTTAGGCTGGGTTCTCAAGGGTGAAAAAAGTGCGCATGAAAATTAGGGGTGGACATTCTGCACATTTGACTAACCGGTGGGCGCTAGGACTGCTCGGAAATGTGCCGTCTCACAAACGGCAATGCACGTCCTTGCGGACTCCGCAGAAAGAATAAACTTGACTATTCTTGCTGCAGAATCTGAATTTCTGCCATGTAAACAGTGCAGCGGAATCCCATTGAAATTACGAACAGACATTCTGCCGTGTGAACATAGCCTTACAGGTTCTAACAGCATAAATCAACCTCTAAAGCAACCTTTAATACTTCGATGGAAAACTTTTTTATTTTTAAATCAACCGATGCCAGAAAGTTATACAGATTTGTAATTTACTTCTATTTAAAAAAAATCTTAACCCTTCCGGTACTTATCAGCTGCTGTATGCTTCAGAGGAAGTTGTGTAGTTCTTTCCAGTCTGACCACAGTGCTCTCTGCTGACACCTCTGTCCATGTCAGGAACTGTCCGGAGAAGGAGAGGTTTGCTATGGGGATTTGCTCCTACTCTGGACAGTTCCTAACATGGACAGAGGTGTCAGCAGAGAGCACTGTAGTCAGACAGAAAAGAAATTCAAAAAGAAAAGAACTTCCTGTGGACCATGCAGCAGCTGATAAGTACTGGAAGGGTTAAGATTTTTAACTAGAAGTAATCTACAAATCTAAACAAAGAAGGGGAGAGCACTCTTGAGAACAATATCACCTCTATCAGTAGAACGGTCCTCGGTGACCTAGGTCAGTGTCTCCTGCGGGGTGCACCTACGACAGTATGAAGTATCAAAGGTAAGTACAAAAAGAAGCACGTACGTGCACTCACCGCAAAGTAGAGACAGTCAGATGTAAAGGTGCGGTGACAGGGTGCCGGGTCTCGGCATCGGCGCTGGCGTGTGGCGCTCGGAGGCGTCCGAGCGCCACACGCCAGCGCCGATTCCGAGACCCGGCACCCCGTCACCGGACCTTTACATCTGACTGTCTCTACTTTGCGGTGAGTGCACGTCCGTGCTTCTTTTTGTACTAATCTACAAATTTATATAACTTTCTGTCACCAGTTGATTTAAAAAAAAAAATAATAATGTTTTCCACTGGAGTACCCCTTTAAAGGGACAGTGACCAAATTCATCTGCACCAAAAACAGTAACATCCTACGTTGTACTGAAGCAACTGTGTTGTATTGGGGAAGTCTCATTCCTGCACTGGACACCACGGGAACAACTCATTTGACAAAAGGATTGTTGGGCTCACAGGGGACCACCAGGTCACCACCTGCCAAAGACATATCATCCAGACTACTACTCCCAATAAGTCTGCAGTATAATGCTTATTGTGCCCGTGGGTACCACATTACTCTCTACCAGGAAGCAGAGATCTTAAAAATAGTGACGATTCGAAATATTACCGAACTAACATTCATTGTACAAACCAAACTACAGAACATCTCACTGAATATTTCACAAAATCCAAACTCTAACAAAATCTGTGCCAACGACTACTAACCACGCTGTCCAGGCATGCGCAGCTTGTGAGCATCCTACATCTTCTAACTACTCTGTCCACGTTTTATGCTTCCTTTCATCTGCTCAGCAGATTAGACTAAAGCAACATGGCAAGACATCTACTTGTGCAAAACAAAGGGGGCGCTATTGTCAGTTCCTACCGAATCAGAGTGACTTCCCAAAGGTGCGCTCCAGTTAGGATAGATATGCTGTGTTATGACTGGTGTGAGCTCCTAGGGGGCGGGGCATGTCACAGGGATTCTCGTTGGTGTTCTTTGAATCCCTGTGCAATGCTCCGCCCCCGCGGACCCTGCACTAGGCAAAATACAGCGTATCAGTATGGCCTGGAGCGTTTCTTTGAGGAGCTCATTAAAAACGTCATCACCAGTCCTTAAAGGGGTACTCCGCAGCTCAGCGTTTGGAACAAACTGTTCCGAACGCTGGTGCCGGGAGCTCGTGATATCATAGCCCCGCCCCCTCATGATGTCACGCCCCTCCCCCTCAATGCAAATCTATGGGAGGGGGCGTGACTGCTGTCACGCCCCCTCCCATAGACTTGCATTGAGGGGGCGGGGTGTGATGTCATGAGGGGGCGGAGCTATGACGTTTGTTCCAAACGCTGAGCAGCGGAGTACCCCTTTAAAGGGATACTGCGGTGGAAAACTTTTTTTTTTTTTAAATCAACTGGTGCAAGAAATTTAAACAGATTTGTAAATGACTTCTATTTAAAAAAAAAAAATCTTAATCCTTCCAGTACTTATTAGCTGCTGAATACTACAGAGGAAATTCTTTTCTTTTAGGAGCACAGTGTTTTCTGATGACATCACGAGCACAGTGCTCTCTGCTGACATCTCTGTCCATTTTAGGAACTGTCCAGAGCAGCATATGTTTTCTATGGGGAATTTCTCCTACTCTGGACAGTTCTTAAAATGGACAGAGATGTCAGCAGAGAGCACTGTGGTCATGATGTCAGCAGAGAGCTCTGTGTTCCAAAAAGAAAATAATTTCCTCTGTAGTATTCAGCAGCTAATTAGTACTGGAAGGATTAAGATTTTTTAATAGAAGTAATTTACAAATTTGTTTAACTTTCTGGCACCAGATAATTAAAATAAAAATGTTTTCCACTGGAGTACCCCTTTAAGTTGTCCTCTTTTGTGAACTTTTTCTTTCCACCTTTTATATCAATCAGTGCAGAATTTTGGATGAAATCTTGCACCCAAAAGAAAATGGCGGCCAAAGGTGGAGTTTCACCATAATGTCTGTGCTCATCGTGCCTTTCATACCTGGTGCCGAAGATTTTTTTTGGCACCAGAACTTTCCTATCCAATCACGTTACTCCTTTTCACAGTCCTTGGGGCTGCTGTACTCTGTATCAGTCCTACTTCTCCGTTTCTTTTGGACGTAACATATGGCCAAGCCCACCACAAGTATCAGCAGAAGCGGTATTATGAGTAAATAGTGGGCTTTAGGTCCTGCCTGGGTGGCCACGATTGGGGCGTGGAGGGAACAGTTCCACGCTGCGTCCTTGTGGTTGGTGAATAATAGTTCGGCCTGCAGGTGGCAGCAGCTGGACGTGTACTCGATGCCGTCATTTCCTGCATCTGAATAAGGAGAGGCCGTACCGGAACCATTTACAACGTGGGCCGATTTAATCCCATTGATGTCGGTGACCAAGACCATGGCGCTCCACTGGTGATCCTTGCAGCGACCGGGAGCCAGCGACTCGGGGCAGGACTGGAGATACGACGGCTGAGGGCAAACTGGAGGGGGCGCTGTTGAAGTCTACAAATAGGAAAGACAACACGGAATCAGGATTGGATTATTGGAGCCGGGTTGTAATAAGTGTCCATGGGGTCCTTGTAGGAAAACTTGGAATGGGGCCTCATTTTACTGTAATAAATAAATATTGTAATGGTTGGACTGGCCTAGAGCAGTGTTTCCTAACCAGGGTGCCTCCAGCTATTGCAAAACTACAACTCCCAGCATGCCCGGACAGCCTTTGGCTGTTTGGCATGCTGGGAGTTGTAGTTTTGCTATAGCTGGAGGAACACACTGGTTGGGAAATACAGACCTAGAGGATGGTTTCCCAATCAGGGTGCCTCCAGCTGTTGCAAAACTACAACTCCCAGCATGCCCGGACAGCCTTTGGCTGTTTGGCATGCTGGGAGTTGTAGTTTTGCTATAGCTGGAGGAACACACTGGTTGGGAAACACAGACCTAGAGGATGGTTTCCCAATCAGGGTGCCTCCAGCTGTTGCAAAACTACAACTCCCAGCATGCCCGGATAGCCTTTGGCTGTCCGGGCATGCTGGGAGTTGTAGTTTTGCTATAGCTGGAGGAACACACTGGTTGGGAAATACAGACCTAGAGGATGGTTTCCCAATCAGGGTGCCTCCAGCTGTTGCAAAACTACAACTCCCAGCATGCCCGGACAGCCTTTGGCTGGAGGAACACACTGGTTGGGAAACACAGACCTAGAGGATGGTTTCCCAATCAGGGTGCCTCCAGCTGTTGCAAAACTACCACTCCCAGCATGCCCGGACAGCCTTTGGCTGTCCGGGCATGCTGGGAGTTGTAGTTTTGCTACAGCTGGAGGAACACACTGGTTGGGAAACACAGACCTAGAGGGTGGTTTCCCAATCAGGGTGCCTCCAGCTGTTGCAAAATTACAACTCCGGGCATGCTGGGAGTTGCAGTTTTGCAACAGCTGGAGGCGTCCTGGTTGGGAAACACTGGCCTAGAGGCTGGTACTAGAGGATCCTCTGGTTCTGACATAAAAAATGGGCCCCCGAATCCAACAAGGACTTTGGAGCAAATCACTGGGCCAAATTGGAGCCAATCACTTTGCAAAACTACAACACCCAGCAAGCCCTGTTGTAGTTTCACAACAGGTAGAGAGGAGTGTTTCCCAACCAGGGTGCAAAACTACAACTCCCAGCATGCCTGGACAGCCTTCCGCTTTCCAGACATGCTGGGAGTTATAGTTTTGCAACAGCTGAAGGCACCCTGGTTGGGAAACAATGAAGTACAGAGGAAGATTTTGTTACAATGGCGCCACCTAATGGCCAACATAAGAGAATTATCAAGAATTTTGTAAGACACATGAATTTAAACGTCCGTTACAATGATCCTAGATCTATAATATGTAAATCAGTTTGTTGCAAGTCTCTAGGCATCTTATACACATTTTTTTCTTATTGCACGCTTTTAATAGTTTTTGGTGCACATGTTTGGAAAACATTTGTTTTTAAATCAACTGGTGCCAGAAAGTAAAACAGATTTGTAAATGACTTCTCTTTAAAAATCTTAATCCTTCCAGCACTTATGAGCTGCTGTATGCTCCACAGGAAGTTCTTTTCTTTTTGAATTTCTTTTCTGTCTGACCGCAGTGCTCTCTGCTGACACCACTGTCCATGTCAGGACCTGTCCAGAGCAGGAGAGGTTTGCTATGGGGATTTGCTCCTACTCTGGACAGTTCCTGACATGGACAGAGGTGTCAGCAGAGAGCACTGTGGTCAGACAGAAAGGAAATTCAAAAAGAAAAGAACTTCCTGTGGAGCATACAGCAGCTGATAAGTACTGTAAGGATTAAGATTTTTAAATAGAAGTAATATACAAATCTGTTTAACTTTCTGGCACCAGTTGATTTAAAAAAATGTTTTCCAGCGGAGTACCCCTTTAACATCAGAGATGTAGATAGAAACGCCATGGTGAATTTTGGGGGACCATACAGTTCAAGTGACTATCCCCCATATATGTCTTATGGCCCGGGCCCCTGACGGCAGTACCACCAGTACTGCTCTAATGTTAGCCCTGCCACTGTCTGTAGAGTACGGAGGTAATAGAACATTTTAGAAGAAGATGCCAAACAACAAAGGCCATCTACAGGTTGTGCCAGGTATTGCAGTTCAGGCCCATTAACTCCTTGGGGACGGAGCCCATTATAACCCTAAGGACGGGAGCATTTTTTGCAAATCTGACCACTGTCACTTTAAGCATTAATAACTCTGGGATGCTTTTAATTTTCATTCTGATTCCGAGAATGTTTTTTCGTGACATATTCTACTTTATGTCAGTGGTAAATTTTTGTCGATACTTGCATCATTTCTTGGTGAAAAATTCCAAAATGTGATGAAAAAATTGAAAATTTAGCATTTTTCTAACTTTGAAGCTCTCTGCTTGTAAGGACAATAAACATTCTAAATAAATTACATTTTGATTCCCATATACAAATATGTCTAATTTATGTTTGCATCATAAAGTTGACATGTTTTTACTTTAAACATCAGAGGACTTAAAAGTTCAGAAGCAATTTTCCAATTTTTCACAAAATTTTCAAAATTGGAATTTTTTAGGGGCCAGTTCAGTTTTGAAGTGGATTTGAAGGGCCTTCAGATTAGAAATACCCCATAAATTGCCCCATTATAAAAACTGCACCCCTCAAAGTATTCAAAATGACATTCAGTAAGTTTGTTAACCCTTAAGGTGTTTCACAGGAATAGCAGCAAAGTGAAGGAGAAAATTCAAAATCTTAATTTTTTACACTCGCATGTTCTTGTAGACCCAGTTTTTGAAATTTTACAAGGGGTAAAAGGAGAAAAAGCCCCCCAAAATTTGTAATCCAATTTCTCTCGAGTAAGGAAATACCTCATATGTGTATGTCAAGTGTTCGGCGGGCGCAGTAGAGGGCTCAGAAGGGAAGGAGCGACAATGGGATTTTGGAGAGTGAGTTTTGCTGAAATGGTTTTTGGGGGCATGTCGCATTTAGGAAGCCCCTATGGTGCCAGAACAGCAAAAAAAAAAAAACACATGGCATACTATTTTGGAAACTACACCCCTCAAGGCACGTAACAAGGGGTCCGGTGAGCCTTAACACCCCACAGGTGTTTGACGACTTTTCGTTAAATTTGGATGTGTAAATGAAAATTTACCATTTCTACAAAGGGTAATGGGAGAAAAATCCCCCCAAAATTTGTAACGCAATTTCTCCCGAGTACGGAGATACCCCATATGTGGCCCAAAACTGTTGCCTTGAAATACGACAGAGCTCTGAAGTGAGAGAGCGCCATGCGCATTTGAGGACTGAATAACGAATTTGCAGTAGGGGTGGACCCGGTTACAAGGATGGGGCTTGTCTCCACCAAAGCCCTACAGCAGTGTCTCCCACAGGGTGCCTCCAGCTGTTGCAAGACTCCCAGCCTGCCAGGACAGTCTATGGCTGTCCGGCAACACTGGGAGTTGTGGTTTTGCCACAGCTGGAGGCGCCGTTTAGGAAACACTGCCGTATGAGACGTTTTTCATTTTTATTGAGGGGGGGGGGCGACGTGTAAGGGGGTGTATGTGTAGTGTTTTACTTTTTATTATTTGTTAGTGTAGTGAAGTGTTTTTAGGGTACATTCACACAGGCGGGGGTTCACAGTAAGTTTCCTTGAAGGAAACCCACTGTAAACCCGCCCGTGTGAATGTACCCTGTACATTCACATGGGGGGGGGGGGCGCCCCAAGGGGGGGGGCGCCCCAAACCTTCAGCTGTGGTCTCCAAACTGTGACCCTCCAGATGTTGCAAAACTACAACTCCCAGCATGCCCAGACAGCCTTTGGCTGTGTGGGCATGCTGGGAGTTGTAGTTTTGCAGCTTTTAGAAGGCCACAGTGAAGATCACTTATCGCGATCTTCACTGCGCCTTTTCAGCCGCACTTTCCGGCCGCCGCTCTTCCTCCTGCCGCCGCTGCTCCGGGATGCCGCTGGCTCCGCCGCTGCAGGTCCGGGTAAGTTGGGCCATGTCCCCCCCCCCCTCGCCGCCCGTGTTCCCCCCGCTCTGTACCGACTTCGATCGGTGCGCAGAGCGGGGGGAAATGAACTCTAACCCCCCACCCCTCTCCTGCCATTGGTGGTCAGCCTGACCGACCAATGGCAGGGGATAGGAGGAGGTGGCAACATGGCCACCTCGCTCCTATGCTTTAGGCTGGTCGGAGCTGTCTCTGACAGCTCCGATCAGTCTTATTTTCCGGGAGATCGGGTCACCAGTGACCTGATTTGTCTGAATTGACCTGCGATTTGCTGCGATCGCCGATATGGGGGGGGTCTCAGGACCCCCCTAGGCATTGCCATGGGATGCCTGCTGATAGATATCAGCAGGCATCCCGGTCCGATCACCGCCCGGCGAGCGGCAGTGATCGGAAATGCCGAGGGCGTATGGATACGCCCTCCGTCCTTAAGTGACGGGACGCGAGGGCGTATGCATACGCCTTTCATCCCCAAGGAGTTAAAGGGGTACTCCCGTGGAAACCTTTTTTTTTTTTTTTTTTTTTATCAACTGGTGCCAGAAAGTTAAACAGATTTGTAAATGACTTCTATTAAAAAGATCTTAATCCTTCCAGTATTTTTTAGGGGCTGTATACTAAAGAGGAAATGCTTTTCTTTTTGGATTTCTCTGATGTCATGACCACAGTGCTCTCTGCTGACCTCTGTTGTCCATTTTAGGAATTGCCCAGGGCAGCATATGTTTGCTATGGGGATTTTCTCCTGCTCTGGACAGTTCCTAAAATGGACAGCAGAGGTCAGCAGAGAGCACTGTGGTCGTGACATCATAGAAATCCAAAAGGAAAAGCATTTCCTCTGTAGTATACAGCCCCTAAAAAGTACTGGAAGGATTAAGATTTTTTAATAGAAGTAATTTAGAAATCTGTTTAACTTTCTGGCACCAGTTGATATAAAAAAAAATAAAAAATAAAAGTTTTCCACAGGAGTACCCCTTTAAAGTGAACAACGCTGAGCTGCTCTACCAGACACAACCTGAGGACACCCTGTGGTGCTATTTTTGCATAATAAATAAAATAAAAAAGATAAAACGGCCATCATTTTCTAATTCTTTACACCGCCATTCAGTTTTGTAAAACCATAGAAAGTCCTAAAGAGATCTGCTTATATTCAGGGTCCCACAACCCTCTTGGTGTAACTAAACAAAAAAGTTATTATCAGTCCTGGGAAAAAAAGTGTGGGAACTCACCCAGGATTTCCACTTAAAGGGGTACTAGGCATCTTATACCCGATCCAAAGGATAGGGGATAAGATGTCTGATCCCGGGGGTCCCGCCGCTGTGGACTCCCACATCTCCCGGCTGCACCCGGCGTTCGTTTAGAGCGTTGGGGTCAGCACTGGAGACTCATGACGTCACGGCCCCTTCCATAGAATTGTATAGAGAGGGCATTACTGTGACCTCACGAGCTTCTGCCCCGCATCACCAGTCATCCGCGCACCGGATCTCTAGGGTGCTGCAGCTGAGACCACGGGGTCCCCAGCAGCAGGACTCCCGCGATCAGACATCATATATCCTATACTTTGGATAGGAGATAAGATGTCTAAGGGCGGAGTACCCCTTTAAAGGCTCGTCCTGCAGGACTCCTGCTAATGGGAACTGCGTTCCTTTTGTGGAAAAAGTGCAGGAACTCCGTTCCCATGAGTTCCTGCAGGACTTGAGCCCTGGTTATTATTCACGTCCAGCAGAGCAGAGATCACCTACCTCATTTTTCCCAATGACTATTAATGGGAGGTAGGTGAAGCATGGAGGCTGGATGTCACTGTCACACAGCAAAGCCTCCACCATTACCGCGACGATGGTGTTTTGCTCAGTGCTGTCAGGAACTTTGATCCCCGTGTTCCATATTTCTGTCTTTCCAGAGTCCATCTGTAACCTGTCAGGAGAAGAGCAGAGGTGTTGGGATTATGTAGAGCGGAGATCAAAACAGTCACAAAAAGCCAAATAAACTTTGTAATTTGAATAAACTTTGTATAGATCTATAGTACAAGCTCCAATAGTCTTCTCTAAAAATCAGCTGAGCTTTGTGTCTGCAAGAAAAGCATTAAAGGGGTACTCCGCTGCTCAATGTTTTGAACAAACTGTTCCGAACACTGGAGCCAGCGCCGGGAGCTCATGATGTCATAGTCCCGCCCCCCTCATGACGTCACGCCCTGCCCCCTCAATGCAAGTCTAAGGGAGGGGGCGTGACGGCTGTCACGCCCCCTCCCATAGACTTGCATTGAGGGGGCAGGACGTGATTGCATGAGGGGGCGGGCTATGAAGTCAAGAGCTCCCGGCACCGGCTCCAGTGTTCGGAACAGTTTGTTCAAAACATTGAGCAGCAGAGTACCCCTTTAAATGTCTATGAAGGGGGGGAGAGGGAGCTCCACCCACCAGCTTTGGGAGAACAACAAATTAGAGATGAGGCCTGCAGAGCAGAAATCTGTTGAAAAATACCTTATACCAGTTATATAATGGCCAGAAATAGTGCTGCTCCTCATATACACACACAGGGCAGCTTATCCTAAAAAGTCACCTGACACAACAAGTCCTCTTTAAGGGGTGTAAGCAGGGCCATATTCACAGCTTGTTGTGCCTTTGGCTGTATGGGCATGCTTGGAGTTGTAGGTTTGCAACAGCTGGAGGTACCCTGGTTAGGGAACACTGCTGTAACTGCTCTCCACTCTATAGCTGGATGAGGATCTTGAACATAATAAGTCCCTAAAGGACCAACTCTACATTCTCACCAGGATGTAGCCGACTCCTCGCTGACATCATCACTCATTTTGAGGGAATAGCAGTGAGGTTTTCCAAAATTAGTGATCTTCACAGAAATCGTATGGAAGGTCCCTGGAGTCACCAACGAATTACTAGACATCTGGAAGACATGATCATACTTCTCTGTTAAGCATCTGTATTCTGTTAATTTACTGAATCTATCATATATCTAACATAAAGGATGAGTTCACACTTCCGTCCAGCGCTTCCGAGTGTGGCCATGTCTGCAAAGCGGATCCCGCCAGAACCTTTCAGCAGTTTCAGGCGGAAAGTTTCCCTCGAAAAATGGGGCTCTGCTGCACCGGAATTTCAAAACAGAATTCCGCTCAGAAATTCCGTAGTGTGAACCATAGTCATAGTCATAGAGTGCAACGTCCTAGAGTGCAATACTTATGTGGTGTCCTGGTGCGGAACACACTTGTCCATCTGCCATGTCAGGTGGTTGTCACTTTACTGTGTCTGCTCCGGCCTACAGCTCAGGTTTACATGTTGTGCGTGTGTTTTATAATGGAATTCAATGTGTCGCCATATCTTTAATGTCTTTATATTCTTTATTGTCATGTAAAGTGTTAACTGTGTCTGTAAAAGGATGCATGAGCACTTTGGCCAATCAAGGTCTCCTGCCCTGCTCCCCCAGGTCTGTCTAGACAAGGAGGAGCTAGTTACTGAGTAGTGAGAGTCCAGCCAGGGCAATATGAGCAGCTCAGAAGGGAACCTGCCCCATAATTCTAATGGGGACAAGTTCAGTGTCTCTCTTCTAGACTAACTTTTCCACAGTGACTGACTGCCTGTATACCGATCCCACTGACCAGTTTGTCTGTTCACGTCAAGTTCAGACAAGTCAGCTTTAATGAGAAGAGCTAGAGAGCCAATGGGTCCCATAATAATAATAATAATAATTTTATTTATATAGCGCCTACAGATTCCGCAGCGCTTACCCATAGCAACCAAACAGATAACGTGAGTGAAAGCCTCTGGCAACTCTGGTCCAAATAGGTTCACCCTGACTGGCAAGCACTAACCAGGACCCCATGGGTGAAAGTCTAGGCCGTCGGCAGCCAATTCTTCTCTCTAAGTCTTTGTCTTCTATTCTGTCTTCAATTAAGTCTAACCTAGTCAAGTCTAAGTCTGTCAGTCTAGTTAAGTCAAGTCTAGCTGAGTCAAGTCTGTCCAAGTCAAGTTTAGACGAGCCCAAGTCACAAGTTAGTCAGAAAGGACTACAAGCCTGAAAGTGCCAAGAAGCAACTGTGATTCTCTTCACTAAAACTAAACTGTACTCGTTGTAACATCTGTCCGGGAGTCCTAAGTAAAGTGATTTCCATAGCCTTGCCTTTGAAGTACTTCTTACCCAGCGCTTGGCACCAGCAACCACTTAACCTTGGTAGGGTGGTGGTTAACACTCCTGGCGTCACAAACTCTAGTCATAAAATCCTACAGTACACAAACACGCCACCCTTTAGTCACCATACTTATGTGTCTGGTATTAAGTGTAACTGTGTGACTGGCACTAGCAATGTCACGTACATGCACATGGTACATTGGCACAATAGAGCTTACCTCCAGAATGCATTCAGCTGCAGTTAAGTGCTGCGGTGCCTCCCGTTTCAGCTCTAGTCCTTTTCCACCCTGACCTCTCACGCCAACACTAAACTCTCCAATAGGTATCTCACCGATTTTGGCTGTGAACAGTCCTGCCTGGTTGGCTGTCTCTAGTTCAGCTGTCTGGATCTTTCCAGTGCGCGTGGTCAAGCTGACATGGCTTAGGTTGGCAGACTCTGGAAGGCCAATGGCATCAACTACTAGGATCACAGGTACACCTGAGGATGGCAGAAGAAGAGGATAGACAGGCTTTATCCTTAGTGTTGTCTTAGATTAAGATCTTCCTCCACTCGGTCTCTATTGTGGAACTATGACCTCATGTATATACTCAAATACAGACCCTGCGGAAAGCCCAACCAATTATTTTGCAGAGAAAACATTCATGAATATGACTAAACCAATAAAAAAAATGATTATTGGAAAAAAAAAAAGATTTAAGTGCTAGGTAAGTAAATACCATTTTTGCTGGGGATCATCCATAGCAACGGCTCATAAGTACAGGATCTCCACCCCAGCAAAGGTGCACAACAGCACTTGGGGTTGAGCACCTTGTATAACCTTTTGATCATGCTAATATAATAAGTAAGTAAATACCATACATAAATAAACCTACAAAAACTTACCAAAATATAATGAATAAATTACAAGTCAAAAAGTCATCACAAGTGTATAAATTCTATTAGTATAAAAAAAAGTTAATTTACAACAACAAGAAATCCCCCCTAAAAAAAACACATAAACATGAGACAACATTAAAAACAGTCAGTGGGGGAGCACAGAAAAGGTTCATAATATACTGTATACAAGAGCTAGTGCAAATCAGCAAAAAAAACAATAGCCAAATTCCCAGTTAGGGAACAGATATAATAATCCCAAAGGCCATTTGGAGGGTAACAGTAAATGTGCAAAAAACAAGTACAAAAATATATTAAAAGCTATATGATGCAAATAATATAAATGTAATATGTTAGACATTGGCAGATGGCTTAATTAAATTCATCAAGTGTCTTCACATAGATAATAAAGGAATGCACTAATAAAATATAATGTAAGTCAGCAAATAAAAAAACATTACCAACCACAGCAACTAGTAGCAATGCCTCTGGTGTTCCCCCCCACCACCACACTCCAACGCGTTTCACCCTGCTTCTTCAGGGAGTGATGAAGTGTGGGGGGGGGGGACACTTGGAGCTATATATATATATATATATATATATATATATATATATGCGCAGTGGGGAAAAAAAGGATACTGTTGTAAATTACATTTATTTAAACTAATAAATATCCTACACTTGTGATGACTTTTTGACTTGTAATTTATTAATTATATTTTGGTAAGTTTTTTTTAGGTTTAATTATTTTGGAGGTCTGGAGGTCCTGAAGGTAAAAATATGGTCTCCGAGAAAATAAATTGTGCCCGGGAGACTCTCGGGAATATGAGAAATCTTCCATACTCGGAAATGTTAGCAAATGTCTTAGGTGTCCTCTGATATTTACCACTTTTTCCTGCACTTCCCACCACTCCTGGGTACCACCACAGACAATGGGGGAATATATGAATCGTTTCCCCCCCCCCCCCTCCCCAATTTGGTAGATAATCCCAGTAGGTAGGTGGGGAATACTTAAAGGGGTACTCCGCTGCTCAGCATTTTGAACAAACTGTTCTGAACGCTGGAGCCGGCTCCGGGAGCTCATGACGTCATAGCCCTGCACCCTCATGATGTCACGCCCCACCTCCTCAATGCAAGTCTATGGGAGGGGGCGTGACAGCTGTCACACCCCCTCCCATAGACTTGCATTAAGGGGGCAGGACGTGACGTCATGAGGGGAGTGGCTATGACGTCACGAGCTCCCGGCGCCGGCTCCAGCGCTCAGAACAGTTTGTTCAAAACGCTGAGCAGCGGAGTACCCCTTTAAGATAGATATGTAGGGAATCCCCCAGGTAGATAGGGAAATTCCCAATCCTCTTCCGCAACCCCAATTGGTAGATTCCCCCAGTTCATAGTTAGGACAGCGTGCAGTACTTAGATAGGTATTGAAGCCCTCAAGTACCAGGCAAGTTAAGCCAAGTATACTTATTTATCATCATCATCCCGTCATACCACACTATGACCTATAGAATCTATCTAGAGTCTGTTACCTACCTGCCACTGGTTGGTGGTTGAGTTGATAGAGTCCAGGATGAGATCCATTTACAGGAGTCCCAAAATAATAGAGGAAATCAACAGAGCTCCGACCTGTCAAACAAAGAGAAAGAAAATTAGTAATGTGAAATAGGATAGGAAAAGTACTGAAAAAGTGAAAAAAAAACAGTAGGTCATGGTTGGAAGTAGTCTCCATGGCGGTCTAGGACTCCAAGAAGACTCCAAGAAGACGCCCCCTGTGAGTCACTGGATGTAACTGTAATCTGTTATACTGCCTGCAGAGCCTGGGTAGAGATAATACAGGCAGGCAAAACTAAAATTAAGCTCATAGGTGCTGTTCAAAGTGGTTCATAAATAGAGAGAACACATGTCAAATGTCCTAAAATCAAATTTATTGGCAATACAGCAATGCGTTTCTGGTCCGGACCGGACCCTTCGTCAGGCTAGATGCATCTAGTCCGGCTGAGCTACGGCTGCGGATCCATAACCAGCACTATCAATACCAGACGTCCACTGAGGTGTTGCGCTCTTAGCGCAACCCCATAGGGTGAGTGCAATTCCACCTATTGTATGCTTGTGTGTACTGTGACATACGTCATTAGGGGTGCATATCTCTCCTTTTTTGTTCTTTTTTTTCCTGGGTAGAGATAATATCTACCACTATATGGTCACTGTATGGGGGGTATTAGTCTGTGTATAGTGATTTTTATTTAGTATCAGTATGGTGGTATTATCCCGTCACTATATGGCGTGGTGAAATTATTTGTCCCCTGTACAGTGGTGTTATAGGTGATATTGGTACGTTATTGGTATAATGGTCACTGCAGTAGTAATATGTAAGGCTCTGAGCTGAGTTTGTTATGCTATGTCTGTGCTAACTTTGGTGTATACCGTAATTAGTGTTGGGCGGGAATATTCGCATTTTGAATTTTCATTGCAAATATCGCAAATTCGTGAATTTGTGAATATTGCGAATATATTTGCTATATATTCGAAATTACGAATATTCACTTTTTTTCCGCATATTCGCATATTCCTTCTTTTCACTTGTGGGCCAATTAGAATGATGCAAATATACTTGTCAGAGGTTATCAACAACATCCCTAGCAACTAGGGATCGACCGATTATCGGTATGGCCGATATTATCGGACAATAATCATGATTTTGGGCATTATCAGTATTGGCAATTACCTTGCCGAGAAGCCGATAATGCTCCGCCCCCCGCACCGCC
Organism: Hyla sarda; assembly: GCF_029499605.1. NCBI lineage: Eukaryota > Metazoa > Chordata > Amphibia > Anura > Hylidae > Hyla > Hyla sarda. The sequence continues at coordinate 162,992,748 of NC_079197.1, forward strand.
CCCACCGCACCGCACCGCCCCCGACCCACCGCACCGCGTCGCACCCCCCACCGTAGTGCTGGGCGGTATACCGGATACTGTTTTTTTTCTCCCACGGTATGGATTTTTGCCCATACCGCTCGGGCACCTCCCCCACCCTCCGATTGAATAAAAAAAATTAAACTTACCCGTAATGGGGGGGGGGGTCCGGGCCATCCATCCTTCGTGTAGTGTCCGGCGGCATTCTGGGTGGAGGGTGAACCGGTCCGGGCTGTCCTTCTCCGGGGTCCTCTTCTCCACTCCGGGCAGGCTCCGGCCTAGTACGCTGCATAGACGCCGCTACGCGGTGACATCAGGTGCGTCGCTGCGCACGGGCGTCACTGCGCAGCAACGTCTATGCTGCGTTACTAGACCGGAGCCTGCCCGGAGTGGAGAAGAGGACCCCGGAGAAGGACAGCCCGGACCGGTTCACCCTCCACCCAGAATGCCGCCGGACACTACAGGAAGGATGGATGGCCCGGACCACCCTGAGAGGTAGGGGGAGAGAAGCGGGTGGCGGCGGCGGCCTATGGCACCACAAAAGCCACTGCAGTGCATTGATTTAAAGCGCCCGCTTTAAATCAATGATCTGCAGCGGTGTCGCGGGGGGATAAATAGCCGATAACTTATACCGGAATATCGATATAAGTTATCAGCTATCGGCCCTAACCTCCACCGATTATCGATATCGGCCCTAAAAAAACGATATCGGTCGATCCCTACTAGCAACCAATAGTAAAGTTGCCCACCCCCGCACTGTTTTCTTCCTCGAATATTCGAATATGCGAATATAACAAATACGCGAGATTCGCGAATATAGGACGAATATTCGTCTATATATTCGCGAAATATCGCGAATTCAAATATGGGCAATGACGCTCATCACTAACCGTAATACCATATTGCAGGTAAAACCTGCTAAGCTACCTTAAAGGGGTACTCCGGCGCGAAGACATCTTATCCCCTATCCAAAGAATAGGGGATAAGTTTCCTGATCGCGGGGGGTCCTGCTGCATGCAAGATCACTGGGGTCCCCTTCGGCAGGACCCCCGCGATCAGGCATCTTATTCCCTATCCTTTGGATAGGGGATAAGATGTCTTAGTGCCGGAGTACCCCTTTAAATCAAAGAATACATTATTCAGCTTCAAAGAGTTAAATGACAAATTCGGCTCTGCTGCGTCTCCTGCACAACCGCATTTTAGTAAACGTGGTTATTGACATTGATAAGTTTCTTACCTTGAACGTGAATACTGTAGGGTTCGACGGTTTTCATAAAAATTGTCCAGTTGCCCACCTGCAGGGGATCTGACAGGAACACTCGGGTAAATTTGCCATAAAACTGACGGCGGCCATTTTGTTTTCGCCCTAGTTCAGGTAAGAGAGGAATGATAACCTTGTAGCACTGTATGGCATTCGTACCTCACACTTTAGCTCTTTAGTATATGTTCATACAGAACAGATATGCTGCGGATTTCTGCGCCAAAGAAAATTTCAACAATGTGCGCATAATCCATAGATGCAGATTTGATGTGGATTTTGGTGCTGTGGAACATCCGCAGTGTATCTGCCCTGTGTGAACATACCCTTAAAGGGGTACTCCACTGGCCAGCGTCAGAACTAAATCCGAACGCTGTTTTCGCGATGCGTTGGTCGGCCACGCGCTTTGTGATGTCACGGCCACGCCCCCTCAATGCAAGTCTATGGGAGGGGGCGTGACGCCCCCTCCCATAGACTTGCATTGAGGGGGTGTGGCTGTGACATCGCAAGGGGCGTGGCCGACCACCGCAGTTCGAAAACAGTTTGGATTTCGTTCCGAACGCTGGCCAGTGGAGTACCCCCTTTAAACTGTATATTACCTGTTGGATCATGTATACGGAGTTCCCTGACGTCACCGTTTATGTACATTGTGACATTGTGCAAGAACTCATCCACCAGAAATACATGGTGATTGATGCCTCCCTCTGACATCTGCACATTGAGGAGCGTGACCTGCGGAAAGTAAGAGTCCCCATTATACACAGGCCGAAGGACAACCCAAAAATATTTCTGTCCATCTTAGATCTATATACGTTCACAATGTCGCATTAATAAATGTCTGCCTGGCTCCTAACCCAATACTGACCCCAATTCTGTATCACCATGTGGGATATAAAGTGAATATATATATATATATACATACAGAGCGCAGTGGTCAGTCTTTCTGATACAATGCGCCAAACCCCCTGCGTGGATTAAACCCTGGACGGTGTCTCCTAGATGTATTTTTCGGATTAGACCCAGATACTGAAACATGTTCTTTTTTTCTGCTTCTATTTTCTGATTGTGATGTTTTTATTTATTTTTTGGTACATTATTATGGGGGCTGCCATCTTGTGATATTGCTGCAGGGCCATGGACCATAGACAGTAATAGACCGACCCTGTCCTACTCAGATTAAATGGAGACCTTATTAGATGTGATTCTACAGGGAGTGGGAGGAGGTTGATCTCTGCTGTGAATGGAGGGGAATCCAGTGTAATCTATATACAGGGACAAGGAGACTGATCTCTGCTGTGAATGGCGGTGGACTTAGTGTTATCTATATACAGGGATGGGGAGGCTGATCTCTGCTGTAAATGGTGGGGGATCCAGTGTAATCTATAGACAGGGAAAAGGAGACTGATCTCTGCTGTGAATGGCGGTGGACTTAGTGTTATCTATATAAAGGGATGGGGAGGCTGATCTCTGCTGTAAATGGTGGGGGATCCAGTGTAATCTATGTACAGGGACAAGGAGACTGATCTCTGCTGTGAATGGTGGTGGACTTAGTGTTATCTATATACAGGGATGGGGAGGCTGATCTCTGCTGTGAATGGTGGGGGATCCAGTGTAATCTATATACAGGGAGAAGGAGACTGATCTCTGCTGTGAATGGTGGTGGACTTAGTGTTATCTATATACAGGGACGGGGAGGCTGATCTCTGCTGTGAATGGTGGAGGACTTAGTGTTATCTACATACAGGGAGTGGGTGGCTGATCTCTGCTGTGAATGGTGGTGGACTTAGTGTTATCTATATACAGGGACAGGGAGACTGATCTATGCTGTGAATGGTGGAGGACTTAGTGTTATCTACAAACAGGGAGTGGGAGGCTGATCTCTGCTGTGAATGGTGGTGGACTTAGTGTTATCTATCTACAGGGATGGGGAGGCTGATCTCTGCTGTGAATGGTGGTGGGTTCATTGCAATCTATATACAGGGACGGGGAGACTGATCTCTGCTGTGAATGGTGGTGGATTCAGTGTTATCTATATGCAGGGAGTGGGAGGCTGATCTCTGCTGTGAATGGTGGTGGATCCAGTGTAATCTATATACAGGGATGGGGAGACTGATCTCTGCTGTGAATGGTGGGGGATCCAGTGTTATTTCTCTACTGGTGTCACCTTTCACTCTGCTCCTGGGAAGAAAGGCATTACTGGGGAATATTCTGTACAGAACAGGAAGTCTAAGCTTAGTTTTAGCCCTAGTGGCCAGAAGGATTTAAAGGCTGTGGACGTCTTTCAAAACAATGTTGTTTTGTTTTTATTAGCTTTATTATAGGTAAAAAAAAAAATAGCATATGGACATCTCATTCACTCTCTGTGCACTGTACAGGGCACCCCAATAGGGCACAGAGAGTGGGGGAGCTGTCATATTGGTGCGCTGCAGCACAGATAGACTCTCTATGCAATGTACATGTGTCCTGTATAGAGAGAGTGCCCCCCCCCCCCACTGCAGCCGCGTAGATAGTATAAGAATAACAGTGCTTCATGTAAACTGTCCAGCCACACAACAACCAATGTAAAAAGAAACAGTAAGAAATTACACATTTACATAGTTACATAGGGGAGATTTATCAAGAGCTGTGCTGAGAAAAAGATGACCAGTTGCCCATAGCAACCAATTAGATAGTTTCTTTTATTTTTCAGAGGCCTTTTCAAAAATGAAAGAAGCGATCTGATTGGTTGCTATGGGCAACTGGTCAACGTTTCCTATGCACAAGTTTTAATGAATTTCCCCCATAGTTCTTAGTTACATAATCCATTAAAGGGGTTAACCAGTAATCGAAAACTAAGCTAATTTCTTTCAAAAACCGCTCCCTGTCTGTCTCCAGTTTGGGTGTGGTTCTGTAGCTCAGTTCCATTGAAGTGAAAGGAGCTAAGTTGTAATTCCACACCCAAAGTGGAGACATACAGGGAGCAGTTTTTGAAAGAAATTAGCCATGTTTTTCGATTCCAGCTAACCCCTTTGAGTTCAACCTAAAACTTTATTTTGTCCCTATTTTGTTGATCCAGAAAAAGGTTAAAAAAAAAAAACCCTTATGAGGTTGATGCCAATTGCCCCATACTAGGGGAAAAAAATTCCTTCACGACTCCATTATGACACCTGTAATGTTTTTACTCTCCAGAAATGCATATAAATTTATACATAGTTATTAGGTCTCCCCTAAGCCTTCTTTTTTCTAAACTAAATAACCCTAATTCTGATAATCTTTCTGGGTACTGTAGTCCTCCCATTCCCCGTATTACTCTGGTTGCCCATCTTTGAACCCTCTCCAGCTCCACTATATCTTTCTTGTACACTGGTGCCCAGTACTGTACACAGTATTCTATGTGTGATCTGACTAGTACTGTACACAGTATTCTATGTGTGGTCTGACCAGTACTGTACACAGTATTCTATGTGTGGTCTGACCAGTACTATACACAGTATTCTATGTGTGGTCTGACCAGTACTGTACACAGTATTCTATGTGTGGTCTGACCAGTACTGTACACAGTATTCCATGTGTGGTCTGACCAGTTGTCACGATGCCGGCTGGCAGGTAGTGGATCCTCTGTGCCAGAGAGGGATTGGCGTGGACCGTGCTAGTGGACCGGTTCTAAGCCACTACTGGTTTTCACCAGAGCCCGCCGCAAAGCGGGATGGTCTTGCTGCGGCGGTAGTGACCAGGTCGTATCCACTAGCAACGGCTCACCTCTCTGGCTGCTGAAGATAGGCGCGGTACAAGGGAGTAGGCAGAAGCAAGGTCGGACGTAGCAGAAGGTCGGGGCAGGCAGCAAGGATCGTAGTCAGGGGCAACGGCAGAAGGTCTGGAACACAGGCTAGGAACACACACAAGGAACGCTTTCACTGGCACAATGGCAACAAGATCCGGCAAGGGAGTGCAGGGGAAGTGAGGTGATATAGGGAAGTGCACAGGTGAACACACTAATTGGAACCACTGCGCCAATCAGCGGCGCAGTGGCCCTTTAAATCGCAGAGACCCGGCGCGCGCGCGCCCTAGGGAGCGGGGCCGCGCGCGCCGGGACAGAACAGACGGAGAGCGAGTCAGGTAGGGGAGCCGGGGTGCGCATCGCGAGCGGGCGCTACCCGCATCGCGAATCGCATCCCGGCTGGCAGCGGAATCGCAGCGCCCCGGGTCAGAGGACGTGACCGGAGCGCTGCAGCGGGGAGAGTGAAGCGAGCGCTCCGGGGAGGAGCGGGGACCCGGAGCGCTCGGCGTAACAGTACCCCCCCCCTTGGGTCTCCCCCTCTTCTTAGAGCCTGAGAACCTGAGGAGCAGACTTTTGTCTAGGATGTTGTCCTCAGGTTCCCAGGATCTCTCTTCAGGACCACAACCCTCCCAGTCCACTAAAAAAAAATTTTTCCCTCTGACCTTTTTGGCAGCTAGGATTTCTTTGACCGAGAAGATGTCCGAGGAGCCGGAAACAGGAGTGGGAGGAACAGATTTGGGAGAAAAACGGTTGAGGATGAGTGGTTTGAGAAGAGAGACGTGAAAGGCATTAGGGATACGAAGAGAAGGAGGAAGAAGAAGTTTATAAGAGACAGGATTAATTTGACACAAAATTTTGAAAGGACCAAGATAGCGTGGTCCCAACTTGTAGCTAGGGACACGGAAGCGGACATATTTAGCGGAGAGCCATACCTTGTCTCCAGGGGAAAAAACGGGAGGGGCTCTTCTTTTCTTATCCGCGAACTTCTTCATGCGTGATGAAGCCTGTAAGAGAGAATTTTGGGTCTCTCTCCATATGATGGAAAGGTCACGAGAAATTTCATCCACAGCGGGCAGACCAGAGGGCAATCATAAGGCCTGTGAGGAGGTAGAGTCTCAGCTTGTTTTTTGCAGAAAACATCCGCGAAGTCCATATAGGCCTTAGGGAGACCGGTTACTGGAGGAACCACAGAGTTACGGCAAGGGTTACTGGGAACCGGTTTTAGACAGTTCTTGGAACAAGAGGACCCCCAGCTCTTGATCTCCCCAGTGGACCAATCCAGGGTTGGGGAATGAAGTTGAAGCCAGGGAAGTCCAAGGAGAATTTCCGAGGTGCAATTGGGGAGGACCAAAAGTTCAATCCTCTCATGATGAGATCCGATGCTCATAAGAAGGGGCTCCGTGCGGAAACGTATGGTACAGTCCAATCTTTCATTATTTACACAATTGATGTAGAGGGGTCTGGCGAGACTGGTCACGGGGATGTTGAACCTGTTGACGAGAGAGGCCAAAATAAAATTTCCTGCAGATCCAGAGTCCAAGAAGGCCACTGTAGAGAAGGAGAAGGCAGAGGCAGACATCCGCACAGGCACAGTAAGACGTGGAGAAGCAGAGTAGACATCAAGGACTGTCTCACCTTTGTGCGGAGTCAGCGTACGTCTTTCCAGGCGGGGAGGACGGATAGGACAATCCCTCAGGAAGTGTTCGGTACTAGCACAGTACAGGCAGAGGTTCTCCATACGGCGTCGTGTCCTCTCTTGAGGTGTCAGGCGAGACCGGTCGACCCGCATAGCCTCCACGGCGGGAGGCACAGGAACAGATTGCAGGGGACCAGAGGAGAGAGGAGCCGAGGAGGAGAAACGCCTCGTGCGAACAGAGTCCATATCTTGGCGGAGTTCCTGACGCCTTTCGGAAAAACGCATGTCAATGCGAGTGGCTAGGTGAATAAGTTCATGTAGATTAGCAGGAATTTCTCGTGCGGCCAGAACATCTTTAATGTTGCTGGATAGGCCTTTTTTGAAGGTCGCGCAGAGGGCCTCATTATTCCAGGACAATTCTGAAGCAAGAGTACGGAATTGTACGGCATACTCGCCAACGGAAGAATTACCCTGGACCAGGTTCAACAGGGCAGTCTCAGCAGAAGAGGCTCGGGCAGGTTCCTCAAAGACACTTCGGATTTCCGAGAAGAAGGAGTGTACAGAGGCAGTGACGGGGTCATTGCGGTCCCAGAGCGGTGTGGCCCATGACAGGGCTTTTCCGGACAGAAGGCTGACTATGAAAGCCACCTTAGACCTTTCAGTGGGAAACAGGTCCGACATCATCTCCAGATGCAGGGAACATTGGGAAAGAAAGCCACGGCAAAACTTAGAGTCCCCATCAAATTTATCCGGCAAGGATAAGCGTATCCCAGGAGCGGCCACTCGCTGCGGAGGAGGTGCAGGAGCTGGCGGAGGAGATGACTGCTGAAGCTGTGGTAGTAACTGTTGTAGCATAACGGTCAGTTGAGACAGCTGTTGGCCTTGTTGCGCTATCTGTTGTGACTGCTGGGCGACCACCGTGGTGAGGTCAGCGACAACTGGCAGAGGAACTTCAGCGGGATCCATGGCCGGATCTACTGTCACGATGCCGGCTGGCAGGTAGTGGATCCTCTGTGCCAGAGAGGGATTGGCGTGGACCGTGCTAGTGGACCGGTTCTAAGCCACTACTGGTTTTCACCAGAGCCCGCCGCAAAGCGGGATGGTCTTGCTGCGGCGGTAGTGACCAGGTCGTATCCACTAGCAACGGCTCACCTCTCTGGCTGCTGAAGATAGGCGCGGTACAAGGGAGTAGGCAGAAGCAAGGTCGGACGTAGCAGAAGGTCGGGGCAGGCAGCAAGGATCGTAGTCAGGGGCAACGGCAGAAGGTCTGGAACACAGGCTAGGAACACACACAAGGAACGCTTTCACTGGCACAATGGCAACAAGATCCGGCAAGGGAGTGCAGGGGAAGTGAGGTGATATAGGGAAGTGCACAGGTGAACACACTAATTGGAACCACTGCGCCAATCAGCGGCGCAGTGGCCCTTTAAATCGCAGAGACCCGGCGCGCGCGCGCCCTAGGGAGCGGGGCCGCGCGCGCCGGGACAGAACAGACGGAGAGCGAGTCAGGTAGGGGAGCCGGGGTGCGCATCGCGAGCGGGCGCTACCCGCATCGCGAATCGCATCCCGGCTGGCAGCGGAATCGCAGCGCCCCGGGTCAGAGGACGTGACCGGAGCGCTGCAGCGGGGAGAGTGAAGCGAGCGCTCCGGGGAGGAGCGGGGACCCGGAGCGCTCGGCGTAACACCAGTACTGTACACAGTATTCTATGTGTGGTCTGACCAGTACTGTACACAGTATTCTATGTGGGGTCTGACCAGTACTGTACACAGTATTCTATGTGGGGTCTGACCAGTACTGTACACAGTATTCTATGTGTGCTCTGACCAGTACTATACACAGTATTCCATGTGTGGTCTGACCAGTACTGTACACAGTATTCCATGTGTGGTCTGACCAGTACTGTACACAGTATTCCATGTGTGATCTGACCAGTACTGTACACAGTATTCTATGTGGGGTCTGACCAGTACTGTACACAGTATTCTATGTGGGGTCTGACCAGTACTGTACACAGTATTCTATGTGTGGTCTGACCAGTACTGTACACAGTATTCTATGTGTGGTCTGACCAGTACTGTACACAGTATTCTATGTTTGGTCTGACCAGTACTGTACACAGTATTCCATGTGTGGTCTGACTAGTACTGTACACAGTATTCTATGTGTTGTCTGACCAGTACTGTACACAGTATTCTATGTGTGGTCTGACTAGTACTGTACACAGTATTCCATGTGTGGTCTGACTAGTACTGTACACAGTATTCTATGTGTGGTCTGACCAGTACTGTACACAGTATTCCATGTGTGGTCTGACCAGTACTGTACACAGTATTCTATGTGTGGTCTGACCAGTACTGTACACAGTATTCTATGTGTGGTCTGACCAGTACTGTACACAGTATTCCATGTGTGGTCTGACCAGTACAGTACACAGTATTCTATGTGTGGTCTGACCAGTACTGTACACAGTATTCTATGTGTGGTCTGACCAGTACTGTACACAGTATTCCATGTGTGGTCTGACTAGTACTGTACACAGTATTCTATGTGTGGTGTGACCAGTACTGTACACAGTATTCTATGTGTGGTATGACCAGTACTGTACACAGTATTCTATGTGTGGTCTGACCAGTACTGTACACAGTATTCTATGTGTGGTCTGACCAGTACTGTACACAGTATTCTATGTGTGGTCTGACTAGTGATTTGTACAGCGGTAGAATTATTTCCTTGTCGTGGGCATCTAGGCCCCTCTTGGTATCATCAGCGAAGATTGCTACTTTACTATTCAATCCCTCTCCAAGGTCATTAATAAATTAATTAAATAGAATAGGACCCAAGACTGACCCCTGTGGTCCCCACTAGTAACAGTCACCCGATCAGAATAAGTACCATTAATAACCACCCTCTGTTTCCTATCACTGAGCCAGTTACTTACCCACTTACACACATTCTCCCCCAGCCCCATCCTTCTCATTTTATGCACCAACCGGTTATGTGGCACCGTATCAAATGCTTTGATAAAATCCAGATATACGACATCCAGCAATTCCCCCGTGTTCAGTCTGGAGCTCACCTCCTCATAAAAGCTGATCAGGTTAGTTTGACAGGACCGATCCCTCATAATCCCATGCTGATATAAAATCATTCGTTTATTTTCATTAAAATATTCCAAAATAGCATAACCATCAAAGACACATGTTCAGTCATGTCCAATCGTTTTCCTGCTCTTGCCCCCTTGCCTGGGATAGGAGGAGGTACCTAGGGGGAGATTTATCAAAACCTGTCCAGAGGAAAAGTTCCTGAGTTGCCCATAGCAACCAATCAGATCGCTTCTTTCATTTCTCAGAGGCCTTTTCAGAAATGAAAGGAGCGATCCCCCCAAGTCTTTAGTTTGTCGGTTGGGCACATATGCTCTGCAGCTTCTTCCCCTCATGAGGGAGTTTGCACATGGAAGCCTCAGGTGTAGTACAGGTCAGAGACACCTTTACCTAGGTAGGTCACAGCATTACCAGCACTATCCCAAGACAAGTATTCTGCATAGCAAGTCCCACTGCAAAGGTGAAACCAAGTGGAAGTATTTGGGAGAAAATAACTCTGTGGGCCCAATTGTACCAAAGAGCTGGGCGCAATCTTGCCTACTTGGTCCTGGTCCCGCTAGCAAATAAAAGCTCAGGAATTTTCCCTCTGGATACCCCAACAGTGTGATGTCACTATATAGTCCACAAAGTAAGTAGATTCACCACGGAACACCCCATGAAGACCCTTGTCAGGGTCATAAGTCAGTGCCAAACCAAAAGACAACAGCAAGTAAAAGAACAACGCAAGTAAGTATCTACAAATCCAAGTCGCTCCAATTATTACAAGGATAGTGACAAGTGTCTTCATACTGTTTCCTTCTCAAGTCAAAGTGCATTCGGAAGAACTGTACAATATTCCTGTAATGGACAAAAGAGAAGTAGGCGTCCAGCACTCGGCAAGCGGTAAAAACGACTGCTTTACTCTTCATCAATAGGACACAAACACTGCGGCGGCATGGACAATAGTGACGCGTTTCTGCGGAACGTATCCGCCTTAGTCATACAGGGTATGACTAAGGCGGACACGTTCCGCTGAAACGCGTCACTATTGTCCATGCCGCAGTGTATGTGTCCTATTGATGAAGAATAAAGCAGTCGTTTTTACCGCTTGCCGAGTGCTGGACGCCTACTTCTCTTTTGCCTATCTTATACGTGCTGGTCTACACGTATCCGAGACACAGCGGTTTAGGTGGTGATCTGGACTTGCTCTTCTTTTCTGAATATTCCTGTAATATTCTAAAGTATTTACACTGTATTGGTCTGTAAAAAAAATATAAAAATAAAAGAAAAAAAGGAAAGTTTACAGTCGTTTTTCAAAACCCTGGCTTTTGAGGTTTTCCTTTCTAGGGGCCTTGTGTATGTGTGGTGGCCCAGTACGGGAGATGTTGCCCCGTACCCTTGCTGCCCTGTCCTTCAGTGTCCCCAGGGCCCCTTGCACCTGTTTCCCCCCTGTACATATGTTCTGCAGTGTAATGTATTATAAAATGTTTTGTATCTTTTTAAGAGTTATACCATGTGATATGTCATGTGATTGTTACCCAGGAGGTACCAGTGACCAGGTGACCCCGGGGGTGACCTATGGGCTCCCTGCTAGTCTCCCCATATAAGCCCTGGGTGGAGCTTCTCTCTCTCTTCTGCTGAGGTCCAGTGCAATCTTGTCTAGTGTGTGTGTCCAGAGTGTTGGAGACCTCAAAGTCCAGTCCTGCAGCCGCCATCAAGTCATGTAAGATAAAGTCACAGCTTTATGAGTCAAGTCAGTCCCTGTCATCTGTCAAGTCAGCGTGGTCTGCATTCAATTGTCCAGTCCTACTACAAGTCCCAGCAAGCCCTTAAGGTCTCTGTGTCACTGGTCCCCTCCTCGGTCCCTGGCTGAACTGTATAGACTTTACCATCTGTCTACCCTCAGTAAAGCTACCGTTGTCCGTAACTTGGCATCGGAGTCTTTATTGCCCCCGTGCCTAGCCCCAGATACAGCGTATACCTTCAGGTGGTTTTACTCTAAACCATGCCCTGGCGTCACGAATACAAGGGGTTAATTCCATCTGCTCCTAGGGTAACAACATCTGCCCTCATCACACCCCGCTACCACATATGGATAACCTTGAAAAAGTTTCTAGAGAGAAACACAGGGTTACACCACTGTGCGGGGCAGGTGCTGGGGAGGATAGTTCATGTGAAACACTGTTATTCTCCCATTATTTGTGTGGCTGCAGTGGGGCCGCTCTCTCTGTGCAATACACAGGACACATATACAGTGTATGGAGAGTGCGACCGTGCTGAATCCATGCTGATATAACAGCTTCTTCACTCTCTGTAACACAAATGCACTCTAATGTATATGGCCCATGCTGGGTCCAAAAACGGGTACATATTAGAGCAAGAAAATACAGTGACCCCCCCGACCTACGATGGCCCCGACATACGATAATTTCAACATGCGATGGCCTCTCAGAGGCCATTGCATGTTGAAGGCAGCATCAACATACGATACTTTTGTATGTCGGGGCCATCGCATAAACGGCTATCCGGCAGTGCAGACTGCTACAGCTGCCACCGGATAGACGTTTACGGTGCCCTGTGTGGTCCAGTGGGTGTCACTCACCTGTACCGGCGCTCCGGACCGTCCTCTTCGGGATCCCCTGCATCGTCGGCGCTCTCCATCATGGTCATCACGTCATCGCGCACGCCGTCCCGTTATCCAATAGGAGTGGCGTGCGCAGCGACGTGACGACGGCGATGAAGAGACGCAGCAGAGATGGTCCGGGGACGCGCGACAGCGATGGAGGGCGGCATCCAGGGCAGCGGCGGGGACAGGTGAGTACTGTATAACCTCCTATACCAGTGATCTTCAACCTGCGGACCTCCAGATGTTGCAAAACTACAACTCCCAGCATGCCCGGACAGCCGTTGGTTGTCCGGGCATGCTGGAAGTTGTAGTTTTGCAACATCTGGAGGTCCGCGGGTTGGAGACCACTGTCCTATACTTTACATTGCACGGATCCCTCAACATACGATGGTTTCAACAAACGATGGTCCATTTGGAACGAATTACCATTGTATGTTGAGGGACCACTGTACAGTGGTCCCTCAAGTTACAATATTAATCGGTTCCAGGACGACCATTGTATGTTGAAGCCATTGTATGTTGAGACCATTACTCTATGGAAACCTGGTAACTGGTTCTGAAGCCACCAAAATGTCATCCAAAGTGAGAATTAAAGAAAAATAAGTAGATAACTAATATAGATAAAGCAAATCCTTACATATAAAAGTAATAAAGATCTGCTGGGAGCTGTAATTACTGTCTATTTCAGTGTTTCCCAACCAGGGTGCCTCCAGCTGTTGCAAAACTACAACTCCCAGCATGCCCGGACAGCCGAAGGCTGTCCGGGCATGCTGGGAGTTGTAGTTTTGCAACAACTGGAGGCACCCTCTTTGGGAAACACTGGTCTATGTAGTGGACAGACGATTCTTCAGGGTCCTGTACAGTACACACAATGTCCTAAAAAAAGTAATATGGAGCCGCCCTCACCTGGTGTCTAAAGGAGCAGCTAACCCTGGTACAGGTAAAGAGTAATACAGAACATGTAATACCTCCCTGTACTGTAGGGGGCGCTACCAGACACCAGTCAGTGCATACACTTTAGGAATACAGGGGTTTTACCAGTGAAATATCCATTCTGATTGGTCGGTTCTTCCAGCCATTGACACGTTTCGCAGATTCCATAACATTGTATGTTGAGTCTGGTTTCAAGTTACAATGTTCCAGAAAAGACCATTGTATGTTGAAACTATTGTATGTTGAGGCCATTGTAAGTTGAGTGATCACTGTACTCATTTTCTTAGGATTTCTAGAGATCTTACGGTCCAAACAACGTCACTCAAAGAGTCTTTACTCACCACGTCAAGATAGGCTGAATCTGTTATAATTTTGGCAACTTCAGAAATGTCTTGGTTGTTGGTAAAAATGATCTGACCTCCAGAAACAGAGGACAATTCTGCATAAAGGTCAAATCTGTTGGGATGTAATACCTCCCGCCGGCTCCTTGCTTTTGTTCTGGAAGTATCCTCTGTTATTAGGAAAGACACCTACACACAATAGAGACTGTATTGTTATCAACAGCGCTACCTCTGCCCACAGGTTGTATGTGGTATTGAAGCTCAGTCCCATCCTTCAGAAGGACATGCAATACCAGACCCTTGGGGACCTGTTTTTGGAATATACAGCTACATTTTTCTTGTGTTTAATCACATAAATACAATTTTTCCTAGCACATGTAGATGGAAGATACAGCAGGGATATTATTTTAGGATTGTTGAGGTGACCATATTACACTTTATGTATTTTAAAGGGGTATTCCAGGAAAAAACTTTTTTTTATTTATATATATATCAATCAACTGGCTCCAGAACGTTAAACAGATTTGTAAATTACTTCTGTTAAAAAATCTTAATCCTTTCAGTACTTATGAGCTTCTGAAGTTGAGTTGTTCTTTTCTGTCTAAGTGCTCTCTGATGACACTTGTCTCGGGAACCGCCCAGTTTAGATGAAAATCCCCATAGCAAACCTCTTCTAAACTGGGCGGTTCCCGAGACACGTGTCATCAGAGAGCACTTAGACAGAAAAGAACAACTCAACTTCAGAAGCTCATAAGTACTGAAAGGATTAAGATTTTTTAATAGAAGTAATTTACAAATCTGTTTAACTTTCTGGAGCCAGTTGATATATATATATATATATATATATATATATATATATAGTTTTTGATATATATATATATATATATATATATAAAAAGTTTTTTCCTGGATAACCCCTTTAAGCCCTGGTTGGATACACGGGCAGCAGTACGGACTATCTAGCTTCCTTACAGTAAATCCTATAGGACAGTGGTCTTCAATCTGCGGACCTCCAGATGTTGCAAAACTACAACTCCCAGCATGCCCGGACAGCCGTTGGCGGTCCGGGCATGCTGGGAGTTGTAGTTTTGCAACATCTGGAGGTCCGCAGATTGAAGACCACTGTCCTATAGGCAATCCCTATTTAGTAAAAGGATCTCTAGACAATAAGGCCATCACATAGTGTCCTCCTGATGGGATCCCCAGGGATCAGCTATAATGTGTTTGGAAATATGTGTTTGTTCAAGTATTTCATTTCCCTGCAGCGCCTCCACAGGAGAAGTTAAGAATTGCACAGTGTCCATTCAAATTAATGGGTTGTCTGTGTAAAAAAAAGTACGGGACAGGTCCTCCAGGGAGAAAGATATTTTTTTTCTATCCATTGTTGAGATGATAATCCTTAACAGAGAACACCCCGAGGATGCCCCTCTATTCCCTGATAGGGTATGTAAAGTGGGTTTTCTAAACTGGACAATCTTTTCAACGTCTCGTCCGATTGTCTCAAGTATCGATCACTCACCTTCATCTTCCTCTCTTGGATTAAAGCCTCAATATTACTTCGGAGATGTGTGTCTTTTGCCGAAGCATCAGTAAAAACAAAGATTTCAGAATGCGGAGGAGTGTTGACCAGAGCTAGCTGAAGACATGGGAAAGATGGTGACAAAAAAGGGTCAAAAGCAAAAAGAAGACAATAAAGAGTTAAGGGGAAGGTTCTGTACACTTACCTGTAGTGCCGATAGACACATCTCTGGCTCATCACCACCACCGACAGCATGAAGACTGTTGAAGATGTTTAAGAATTCTTCAGGGTCACTTGTCTTATAAACGGGGCCAAAGCCTAAAGATAAAAATTAGCCATGATTGGCCGGTTGACTCTACCGCAGCCAACAGGTATATGAATGTGAGGAGATGTGAGTTAGGATGGACTGGGGAACTTACTTGGGTCATTGAAAGGCACCAAAATATAGTAATCTGGTGCTAATAGAGTCCTAAGTTGGCGCCGGATGATGCTGTGTGTTTGTAGACGAGCCGATGTAATCTCTTCTCCCATACTGCCTGTGGTGTCCAGGACGAAGCTCAGAGCCGGGAAGGCGGAAACTCCCAGGAGTCTGAGGAAACAGAGAAGTTTGGGTGTGTATATATATATATATATATATATATATATATATATATATATATATATACATACAGTGACCCCTCGACCTACGATGGCCCCGACATACGATAATTTCAACATGCGATGGCCTCTCAGAGGCAGCATCAACATACGATGCTTTTGTATGTCGGGGCCATCGCATAAACGGCTATCCGGCAGCGCAGACTGCTTCAGCTGCCACCAGATAGCCGTTTACGGTGCCCCGTGTGGTCCGCTGACGATCACTTACCTGTCCTCGGGGCTCCGGCGCGTCCTCTTCCGGATCCCCTGCATGGTCGGCGCTCTCCATCGTCGTCATCACGTCGCTGCGCACGCCGTTCCGTCATCCAATAGGAGTGGCGTGCATAATGACGGGATGGCGGCGACGGAGAGCGAGGATGCCGGGGAAGCAGAGGCCTTGCCGGAGCGTCGGGGACACCCCGGGGACACAGCGACAGCGATGGAAGGCGACATCCAGGGCAGCGGTGACGAGTGGTGACGGTCCGGAGCGGCAGGGACAGGTGAGTACAACTTCCTCTAACAGTGGTCTACAACCTGCAGACCTCCAGATGTTGCAAAACTACAACACCCAGCATGCCCGGACAGCCGTTGGCTGTCCGGGCATGCTGGGTGTTGTAGTTTTGCAACATCTGGAGGTCCGCAGGTTGTAGACCACTGTCCTATACTTTACATTGCAAGGATCCCTCAACATACGATGGTTTCAACAAACGATGTTCCATCGTATGTTGAGGGACCACTGTATATATATATATATATATATATATATATATATACACACACGCAAATATCTTAAAGGGGTACTCCGGCCCCAAGACATCTTATCCCCTATCGCTGGGGACTCCCGCAATCTAGCATGCAGCACCCACCTGTAAGTAATGCCAGAAGCGCTGGAGGCTCTCAGTCTTATGCCTCCCGACAACGGGGACAGAGTATCGTGACATCATGACTCCGCCCCTGTGTGATGTCATGCCCCGCCCCTTCAATGAAAGTCTATGGGAGAGGGCGTGGCAGCACACGGGGGCGGAGTCGTGACGTCACGATACTCCGTCCCCGTGGTCGGGAGACATAAGACTGAGAGCCTCCAGCGCTTCCGGCAGTACTTACAGGTGGGTGCTGCATGCTAGATTGCGGGAGTCCCGAGCAACGGGACCCCCGTGATCAGACATCTTATCCCCTATCCTTTGGATAAGGGATACGATGTCTTGGGGCCCGAGTACCCCTTTAATTCAAAGGGCAAGAGGAAGTGTTTCTCCTTGGGGAGAACACCAAACTGGTGTGTTGAGTCCTTTAGGCTATGCAATGGGAAAAATATGCAAAGTAGCCCTCCTCTAGATATGAGAGCTCGCTCTCTGGCATCACCACATAAAGGTATTGTCCCTTTCAGCTAATTCTCAAACATCTTTCAGAGCCTTGAAACATGACAGGATTAAAGGGGTATTCCAGGATTTTTTTTATTTGACTGTGCTACAGGGCCTGTAAAGTTAGTGTAGTTCATAATATAGTGTCTGTACCTGTGTTTGATGGCTGGCCTCACAATTCTTATGTGATCTTTGCCCCGATGTTCATTTTTAGCAGCATACAAGATGAGGGTTGTCTTAGGCTTTTTCCAGGTTGCAGTGCAGCCCGAGACATGACATCACTAGTCAGGTGTTGAAAGGGAGCCTGTCTGAGTTTCATTCTCCACAGGGCAGCAGAGAATTGTAGTTTACAGCACAGCATGCAAGGCAGCACAGATGTGCTGCAATGGGTGGGTTGGTTGTTGTGCGGGAGGGAGAAAAGTGTGCACAAAATTGAAAAAATAACGTTGCACTCACCACGAACCACAGCATGAAGTTTTTTTCAAATCAGGATTTAGTCGTCATACGAAGTGCTGTACATTCAAGCAGGTTAGAGGGAAGGGAGGGGAGCAGGCATCAGCTCTGTGGAGCTGGCTGAGTGCTAAGCATGGAGCTGATGCCTGCTCCCCTCCCTTCCCTCTAACCTGCTTGAATGTACAGCACTCAGTATGACGAATAAATCCTGATTTGAAAAAAACTTCATGCTGTGGTCCGTGGTGAGCGCCACGTTATTTTTTCTATTTCGTGCATACTATGAATAACTTATCACTTCATTAGCACATCCACTCCTGTCAACATACCTGGTCCCCACACAGAGCGGGCTCCGGACATTGTTCTAATTATTTTCTCAGGCTTTCTAGTGCCGGTTGGCTTGTTTCTATACAGACGGAGGGTGAAAAGTGACCTCACATTTACACAAAAAAAAAAAAGAAGAAGGAATCATGGGACTTGTAGTTGGAGGGAGGGAACTCCAACAGGAAATAGCAATTTCACAAAAAGAAGGTAGCAGCGTTATGGTGGACTCACAACACAGACATAACTGGCGTGTGGTGTGCCAAGAAGATGGTTGACTTTCTTCTTACCTCAGCATTCCTCTATCCGTCACCTCTGGCCGCAGCTCATTCAGAAATTTTATAGAAGCCTTTAGAGCCAATCGTGCTGCTTTTTCATGGAGAAAATGGTGGGGAGAAAATATAGCATTGGCCGTGTCCTTGTTGATCCCTCCTCTGGCGCTGCGTTCTCTACTGTCATCAAACGGTCCTCCATGACTGCACTTACCTATTGTACAGAAGACAAATACTAGATGAATAGATCACCTACAAAACAACAATTAATAATGTAAAATTCTATTTTATTGGTGACAATATTATTTACAAAGAAAGACCAAAAGACAAGGACAGAACAATCCTCCCCCCATAAAATATGCTCCTATAATAACATCCCCTTCTCTTTTTGGACCTCAATCCTAGTACAGTGATCCCTCAACTTACAATGTCGTCAACTTACAATAGTTTCAACATACAATGGTCTTTTCTGGACCATTGTAACTAGAAACCAGACTCAACATACAATATACAGACAGTCCAGATCTGTGAAATGTGTCAATGGCTGGAAGAACCGACCAATCGGAATTGGCATTTGACTGGTAAAACACCTGTATTACTGAAGTGTATGCACTGACTGGTGTCTGGTAGCGCCCCCTACAGTACAGGGAGGTATTACATGTTTTGTACACTTTACCTGTACCGGGTTAGCTGCTCCTCTGGACACCAGGTGAGGGCGGCTCCATTTAACTTTTTTAGGACATTGCGTGTTCTGTACAGGACCCTGAAGAAGCTCCTGTCCGCTACAAAGACCAGTGTTTCCCAAAGAGGGTGCCTCCAGCTGTTGCAAAACTACAACTCCCAGCATGCCCGGACAGCCAAAGGCTGTCCGGGCATGCTGGGAGTTGTAGTTTTGCAACAGCTGGAGTAAACCTGGTTGGAAAACACTGAAACAGACAGTAATTTGCAGCTCCCAGCAGATCTTTATTACTTTTATATGTAAGGATTTGCTTTATCTATATTAGTTATCTACTTATTTTTGTTTATTCCTCACTTTTTCCTATTTTTGGATGAGATTTTGGTGGCTTCAGAACCAATTACCAGATTTGCATAGAGTTATGATCTCAACATACAATGGTTTCAACATACAATGGTCGTCCTGGAACCAATAAATATTGTAACTTGAGGGACTGCTGTATGTCGATTCCATATAATCACAATTACCTATTGCACTAGCCCAAATAAAAGTAATAGTGCATGAAAAGTGCAGCGACTAGCAGCAATAGGTCAGTAAGCAGAAATTAGACGTAGAAAGTTATACATGTACCTGGAGCCGACATATTAGCCAATATGGGGATTCCCCTGATGAAGCTTTGAACTGTGCGTCGAGGTTGAGTGCAGCGATGCCCATATCGGCGGACATGTCAACTCCAGGTACATGTACAGTGACCCCCCCGACCTACGATGGCCCCGACATACGATAATTTCAACATACGATCACTCTCAGAGGCCATCGCATGTTGAAGGCAGCATCAACATACGATGCTTTTGTATGTCGGGGCCATCGCATAAACGGCTATCCGGCAGCGCAGACTGCTTCAGCTGCCACCGGATAGCCGTTTATGGTGCCCCGTGTGGTCCGCTGACGATCACTTACCTGTCCTCGGGGGCTCCGGAGTGTCATCTTCGGGATCCCCTCCATCGCCGGCGCTCTCCATCGTCGTCATCACGTGAGAGCGACGTTCCCGGCCAGCAGAGACGTTCCGGAGCGGCGGGGACATTACGGGGACGCGGCGACAGCGATGGAACACAACATCCAGGGCAGTGGTGACGAGCGGTGACGGTCCGGAGCGGCGGGGACAGGTGAGTACAGCTTCCTATACTTTACATTGCACGGGTCCCTCAACATACGATGGTTTCAACAAACGATGGTCCATTTGGAACGGATTACCATCGTATGTTGAGGGGCCACTGTATAACTTCCTATAATACTCATGTGTCTCATTTTACGGTTCGTACCTTGAGGCTTCACAGGTGACACTCCATAGTATCCAGACGTCAGGAGATGTCTTTTTTGAATAGTTGATGCGATGTTATTCTGACAAGACACATCGGCGCAATCCGTACAGGTCTGAACAGAAACTGAGAGATGGAGAAGGGGATAAACAAAGGAAACAGTCACAGGTTAGTGGCACTGAAGACGGGAAGACATAATGGGGTCCTTTTCATGAGGACTACGAGTTGTTGCCTAAAAAACTACAGATTACAGGTGACAGGAAACCAGAGATGAATCAGATTCCCGATATGGTCAAGGTAATAGGTTTATTACATATGGGGTAGAGGGTGTGATGAGGGCAGATGGAATTACCCTAGGGGCAGATGGCATTAATCCCTTGTATTTGTAACGCCAGGGCGTGGTTTGTCCTCAATACCACCCGAAGGTATACCGCTAGATCCTGGGCCAGGCGCGGGGGTAATAATGACTCTGACACCAAGTTACGGATAACGGTAGCTTTACTGAGGGTAGACAGATGGTAAAGTCTATACAGTTCAGCCAGGGCCCAAGGGGGTGACCAGTGACACAGAAACCTTAAGGGCTTGCTGGGACTTGTAGTAGATAGGGTCAATGTAATGCAGGCCACTTTGACTATACAAATGGTGACTGACTTGACTGATGACTGACAATACTGAGACTGTGGTTACTTGTAGCCTCCTGTGGCTGCAGACTGGACTTGAGGCTCCTATGACTCTGGACTCTCTAGGACTCAACTTGGCCTCAGCAAAGACTTGTAAGGAAAGAGAGAAGCTCCACCCAGGGCTTATATGGGGGAGATTAGCAGGAAGCCCATAGGTCACCCCTGGGATCACCTGGTCACTGGTACCTCCTGGGCAACAATCACATGACAAGTCACATGGTGAACAGTCTTAAAGGGAAAATGCTTTCTGAACACATTACATGGTATAATACATTAAAAACATATTTACATGGGGGGGGGGGGGGACAGATGCAAGGTGCCCAGGGGACACTGTAGGGAGGCTGCCTGACAGGACAGCAAGGGTAGAGGGTAACACCTCCCGTACTGGTCCACCACACATACATCGATATATGGGCGACCCTTACACAGAGATTGTCAAGTAAATAATCCCTCTGAGCTAAGGCATCCAGCAACATTTACCATAGCAAGCAAGCTAATTACAACATAACCAGGGCGGGCTCTGTTTATAGGCAGAATAGGCAACTGCCTAGAGCGCCCTCTTGATGGGGACACCGCTCTGCCCGCCTCAAAAAAAGTTAGACAGCCAGCATCCAAACAACTCGTTCAACCAGTTCAGCCAGCAGCATCACCATAACCCCCACCCCGATGTGTGCGCCCCAGTAGTAAGATGATTACATGTGGAGGAGGTTTGTTACAGTGTGTCACCCCAGTAGTAAGATGATTACATGAGGAGAAGGTTTGTTACAGAGTGTCACCGCAGTAGTAAGCAGAGTACATGAGAAGGAGGTTTGTTACAGTGTGTCACCCCAGTAGTAAGATGATTACATGAGGAGGAGGTTTGTTACAGAGTGTCACCGCAGTAGTAAGCAGAGTACATGAGAAGGAGGTTTGTTACAGTGTGTCACCCCAGTAGGAAGGAGATTACATAAGGTGGAGGTTTGTTACAGTGTGTAGTAAACTAATGACATGAGAAGGAGGTTTGTTACAGTGTGTCACCCCAGTAGTAAGGTGATTACATGAGGAGGAGGTTTGTTAAAGTGTGTCACCCCAGTAGTAAGGTGATTACATGAGGAGGAGGTTTGTTACAGTGTGTCACCCCAGTAGTAAGGTGACTACATAAGGTGGAGGTTTGTTACAGTGTGTAGTAAACTAATGACATGAGGAGGGGGCTTGTTACAGTGTGTAACCCCAGTAGTAAGGTGGAGTGTGTCAAAGGTCAGGCCAATGGGCAGAGTCATGGGGCGGCAAAATAAGCTTTTGCCTGGGGTGACAACAATCCTTGCACCAGCCCTGATCACAACTGATAAGTGGGTAATGCTGTCAGCTCATTGGTCAAGAACTTTATTGTCTGTTCAGCAACCCAGTACATCCAAGCTTCAATAGCTGCAAGGCCACTAGCTAGTTTTGATTAGACAGGGAGTGTGCATTTTGGGATTATAACTACCCAGTGAGATAATAGAAACCTAAAATAAATAAAAGTGGATACATCTCATGACTCCCACAAGAGCAGTGATCAGTTTTCTGTGGTAGACCGGGAGAGGGTTGACTCTGCCCTATGAAAAATGTAGACAGAGGGTGATCAATTCTGTGGATGTTCTAAAAATAACACCTGTGCAAGCAGTATAGAATAATACTGTCATGATTGGGGGGTGGACAGGGAGAGTGATCCCTAAGCTGTCCCTAGAAACACTTTAGGCAGAGGAGAAAGTAGCATCCGGCTCCCAAACTGGATAAAATACTGGCTTTATTGGAAAATCTTAAAAACCAAACTGGAACATAATATGGATAAGAACAAACGAAACGCAACCAACGCGTTTCGACCTGTTAACAAGTCTTAATCATGGTAAGTATAATGGACAAGAAATGCATCTTAAATACTGTGGTAACCGGTGACATCACATAAAGATTTCTGGAAAATGCGGAGCTGGGAGAATAGGTAAAACCCGTACAGTCTGCCAATATATGCCCAATACTGACAAATTTCATTCATGTACCACAGGACAAGAATTTCAAGCAAAAAGTTTCATCAATTGTCAAACACACCATGTTGTTTATACTATCATTTGCATACCTTGTAACCTTCAATACATAGGGTGTACGAGCAGAAAACTTAAAGTTAGGATCAAAGAACATCTATACATACCCGATAATAATAAAACCGGCAGTAGGTCTGTGTCAGGCTTTACCAAACACATTATCGATCATCATGCAGGTATCGTTCCGAATATTTCAGTGACAGGTATAGAAAGAGTACGCCCGCCCAGGAGAGGTGGAGATTGGAGTAAAGCCGTGTTCAGACGAGAGGCTTTTTGGATATTGTGTTTAGACACACGCTTCCCGTCTGGACTCAATTATAGACATGACTTAAGTTACATATATTAATTATTTGAATAAGATATAGTTTATGTCCATTTTACTATTTATTTATATGCTCACTCCATTACGGGTTTTACCCATTCTCCCAGCTCCGCATTTTCCAGAAATCTTTATGTGATGTCACCGGTTACCACAGTATTTAAGATGCATTTCTTGTCCATTATACTTACCATGATTAAGACTTGTTAACAGGTTGAAACGCGTTGGTTGCGTTTCGTTTGTTCTTATCCATATTATGTTCCAGTTTGGTTTTTAATATTTTCCAATAAAGCCAGTATTTTATCCAGTTTGGGAGCCGGATGCTACTTTCTCCTCTGCCTAATTGCTGCACCTGGGAACACGGCCCTTGCTTCACTCCGAGTCTTCCAACTGGAGAGGTGTGTTACCACGTACATGATCTGGGTCTGAGAATTATAACGGTGAGCTGAATTTTTCTATATTTTGCCTGTGATACCTAGAAACACTTTCCCTGCCTACTTGCCCATCCACCCTAAACGGTGAATTGACAACCAGGGTGCCGGTCCCTTCCTGCGCTAAAATGCATTGGGCGTAAAGGTACACAAATAATACTGAGCATAGTCGGGAACAGGTCAGAAACATAATGGGGAAACAACCAGATAAACCATACAGGATATAAATATACAAAGAGGGCAGGATATAGCGTACTAACATACAGTTCAGAAACCGGAATCAAGATAAAAGGCAGATATGAATAAACAAACAAGACTAGATATGGAATAAGTATACAGCGGAAACCAGGAGATGCAGGGGATGAACAGATGAATTGAATGTAAAACACTAAACAGGTCAGGAAACATAGAGCACTGTTCACACTGGACACTGAACAAAGAACAAACTAAACTCCCCACTCCAAACATGGAAGAACAACAATACTAACTCCAAATAGACTTCTAGCCAGCAGGCAAACTCCACTGTGTGATCAGAATACTGGCCTAGTAGGAAACAGACATATAATACATGGAAACAGATGATTCTGAACAGACTCCACAAAACCAAACTCCAAAACATGGAGGAACACGGGTCAGGACTCTAAACAGAAATACTAAATACAGAGCATGGTACAAGCAAGACTCAGGGTGTGAACACCGACTAAGATAACAAGGTACTAAAGCAGAACAGAAATATATAATTCTAAAAACCAACAAATATACTGAAAACCAAGCAGACTAAAATCCATCATAAACAGGCATAATAACCATGGTTAAAACTCAGATATAAACAGACAAAAACAGTAATAGTCAGAGTAAGAACTAATCACCAGCTCAGAGTTCCAAGAGAACTCGGGTTTTAAAGCCAAACTCTCCCAACCCTGGGAAGAATTAGCACAGAACTGTTCAGACATACAAACTAGTGTAAACAGACCCCAAGACAGAAAAATACAAAAACACCAAAACAGATATTACAAATATAGTGTGAAATGACAAAAATATTTCTGTTTCACCAGGAGAGATCTACCGTATTTTTCGCCGTATAAGACGCACTTTTTGGTTTTTTTTTTTTGGGGGGGGGGGGGGGGAATTGGTGCTTCTTATACGGTGAATACACATTAAAACCCTGTCCTATCAGGTCAGTCCCGGCGGCCATCAACGGACGGGACCTGCGGCTAATACAGAACATCACCGATCCCGGTGATGCCCTGTATTAACCCTTCAGACGTGGCGATCGAAGCTGACCGCCGCGTCTGAAGGGAAGGTGACACTAATCTTACCTGCCTCCTCGGTGTCTGCTCCATGCCGGGATCCCCTGCATGGCCGGCTCTCTCCTTCGTCATCATCACGTCATCGCGCGCGCCGTCCCATCATCCAATAGGTGCGGCGTGCGTAGCGGCGTGATGGTGGCGATGGACAGCAAGGATACCGGGCAGCAGAGACGTTCCGGAGCGACGGGGACACCCCAGGGACGCGGCGTCAGTGATGGAGGGCAACATCCTGGGCAGCGTGACGGGTCCGGAGCGGCAGGGACACGTGAGTATTACCTCCTCCAGTTGTCTTCAACCTGCAGACCTCCAGATGTTGCAAAACCACGACTCCCAGCATGCCCGGACAGCCAACGGCTGTCCGGGCATGCTTGGAGTTGTAGTTTTGCAACATCTGGAGGTCCGCTGGTTGAAGATCACTGCCCTATACTTTACATTAAATTCTAGATTTCCCTCCTTTAAAATTGGGTGAGTCTTATATGTCGGAGCGTCCTATATGGCGAAAAATACGCTACTTCCTCTATCTGCTAAATCCCCCATAAGCTTTGAAAGAAAGAACTCTACAGGTCTTGGGGCACCTGTTTTCTTGTGCCGGATCTCCTCTGCCTGTTTCCTCTAGTGAAGAACCTGCTCATTGTTCAACATATACTTCTCATCCCAGATAGTAGCGAACATTGAAGATAGCAAAAGAGACAGAACTCCACAAATACAACAAACAGTTTAGGGGTAAGATGGGCTCTAGGCAATAATATAGGAAGTGAGATACAATTGATAGGTGACAGGGAATCAATAAGTCTTACTAAAGCAGAGAAAACTAAAGAGAAAGAGACAAGATGGCAGAACTTACGACAATCCTACATACCTTCAGCTATGGCGTCAATGTCTTTTCCCGGGGTGGTGAGATTAGGATGGATGTCTGTGTTCCCCAGCTCTACCCAGTTGGTATGACTGTAAAAATCCTGAGGTTATACATGATCAGAGTTTATAACAGAGGCATAGATGGGGCAGATAGCAAATAACTCATTACAGACCACCCAGCTTCTAAGTGGTCACATGATTACTTGTTATTATAACCATAACTATAGCAAAACCAACATGTGCAAATGTGCATTATATCTGCATCAGGGAGAGTGTTGTGGGCATGCTCTGTGACCTGTACATTTGTATGAACACAAAGAAAGCCAAATATGCTCTATACTAACACCTACTTGCCCACAGAGGTATTGTTTCAACAAAATTCTAAAATTTAAAGGGGTACTCCAGGAAACTAAACTCATAGCCCATCCTTTCCCTCTCACCAACCTATTTATTTGTCTAAATTTCATTCAGCTGTCACATGCAGGGGGTGAGAAAAAGACGTCATATTCAGATCCTGCTTGTCTAAACCCCACTGAGACTAGCCCCCACCATCCTGGAAGACAAACACCATGTGATTTCTGGTTTCAGAGGTACACCTCCCCTCCCTCTCTCTGTGTGAGGATCTTGCAGCAGAGAAGCCCAGTGAAGATTCTCAGGCACATAACGCTGCTCTTTTCCTGCTGTAGAACTTATCACTGACTGCTGTCATTTAGAGCATATCATGATTAATTGCTTGGGGGGAAGGATAGTTTGAAAGAAATGACATGTAACAGTGTGTGCTGCTGACTGTTTACAACAACACAGCATGCACACAGAGAGTGAAAGCAAATGGCCGGCAGCCATTACAGAGCTGCACTGACTTCTGGGAGTTGTAGTCTGGGCTGCAAGCAAGGAAAATAATATTCAGAAGACAACAGGGGCCACAGGAGCTGGCAAAACCACATGAATAACTACAGGGGACACAGAACAGGTATTGTGGTGGCTTTGGGGCATTTTTATTTTTCTTAACTTCCCCGGAGCACCCCTTTAAGGCAGTTCTTTCATCTAAATATGCTGCTCTATATATAGGCATATTACAACTATAGATTTGTATACCTAGTAGCCAAATGGGCACTATTATATCCAAATGCCAGAGTAGAGACTAATAAAGTAGACAATTGTTCAGTATGATTATCATGACTATCATGGTTACCTACATCTCCTTACCTGCAGTGAATGTAATATCTGGCCGAGTATCTCTCGTGCCCCTTCATACTCCTTGGCCCCAATACTCCTCAGCAGGTCCTCGCGGGATCGTAGCAGGAGGCTGTTTCCTTGTCTCACCCTCTCTGAGTCAAAGTGCCGGACAGGATCATTGCGGGTTCCACTGAGAAAGTCCATATTGGCATTGGCACCAACTATTTCCCTCATGGCGGCTCGAAATGGACGCAGGGACACCTTATCCCCATAATACGCCTCGAGTATGGCATCTGCAGTCAGAGTCTTGCCCTATTTCACATAGGATTAAAAAATAAAAAGATGTATGAAGGTGTTTTGTGAACACTATATGGAAGTATTATACTTTATACTATGGGGAAGATTTATCAAAACCCGTCCAGAGGAAAAGTTGCCCTGTTGCCCATAGCAACCAATCAGATCGCTTCTTTCATTTTCAACAAGGCCTCTGCAAAATGAAAGAAGCGATCTGATTGGTTGCTATGGACTCCTTTGCACAGGTTTTGAGAAATCTCCCCCATAGTGAGGTGTGTATATGTGGTCATGGCATAATGATCATTGCATAGAGCAGTGTTTCCCAACCAGGGTGCCTCCAGCGGTTGCAAAACTACAACTCCCAGCATGCCTGGGCATGCTGGGAGTTGTAGTTTTGCAACCGCTGGAGGCACCCTGGTTGGGAAAAACTGGCATAGAGGTATGACTTGAAGACTATGTGGTCAATGTACAATTGTATTACAGTATTTAGACTTGGCTTGGCTGTATTATTTGGGCACTGTTTTATAGTATATAGTAATTGTATGAAGGTTTATTCACGCAAACTATAGTGGATTATTTAGGCAATATATTGCAGTATTATTTAGGTATGACAACTTTATTTAGCTACTGTTTAGCTACTGTGTGGCAGTATTATTTGGGCCCTGCATGGCAGCAATATTTAGTTGCTTTATGGCAGTTTCATTTGGCCATTCCTTATTTAGCTGTGGCAATATTATTCTGTTGCTATATGGCGGCAGTATTGAGACACACTGTGGCAGCATTACTTAGCTGCTGTTTGGCAATATTATTTGGGCACTGTATGACAACAATATTTAGCTGCATGTCAGTATTATTTAGCACTACATGCCAGTATTATATGGGTAGCTGCTGTCTGGCAGTAATATTTGGGCACTGTATAACAGCAACGTTTAATTGTTGTCTGGAAATATTATTTTTAATATTATTATTTATAATATTATATGTGCACTGTAGGAAAGCATTATTTTGCTACATTTCACTATTATTTAGCACTGTATAACAGCCTTATATAGCTGCTGTATGACAGTATTATTTGGGCACTGTATGACAGCATTATTTTTTCTACATTTCACTATTATTTAGCACTGTATAACAGCCTTATATAGCTGCTGCATGACAGTATTATTTGGGCACTGTATGACAGCATTATTTTTGCTACATTTCACTATTATTTAGCACTGTATAACAGCCTTATATAGCTGCTGTATGACAGTATTATTTGGGCACTGTATGACAGCATTATTCAGCTGCTGTCTGGTAGAATTATATGGGCACCATGTGACAGCATTATTTAAGAACTTTAGGACATTGTTATTACTAAATTAGGCCGCACACAGCTAGGATGCCGG
Source organism: Hyla sarda (assembly GCF_029499605.1). Classification (NCBI taxonomy): domain Eukaryota; kingdom Metazoa; phylum Chordata; class Amphibia; order Anura; family Hylidae; genus Hyla; species Hyla sarda. The sequence goes on from NC_079197.1 coordinate 163,021,459, forward strand.
GGACCCCACTTAATGTTTCCCAGCATTCCATAGACCATAGTCGAGGCCAGACGACATTCATTTAGGTCAGTGATTTTCCCATTGAATTCATCCCGAGTGAATTCCAGGCATTTGCACAATACAGGACCATGGATAGCGCCTCTGTACCATACAGATCTTTAATGAGGCTTGTAGGGGGGTGTTTGGGGTGAGTCAGCACGGATGTCTACTACCACCGCCCCCCCCCCCCCCCCCTGTCACATAGAAGAATCAGTGTCCTGAAGCAGAACATGACATCAATGCCTGGGTCACCCCCCCATTATATCTCTATGCACCTGCTGCCTTAGTCGTCTGTCAGTCCCTCTTCAATCCCTGATGACTCTTTTCCTATTATTAATAGGATGAATAATAGGGCGGCAAAGAGATGAAAGGATCAGAGCAAACAGAGTGAAGAGGAGGGCGATCTCATTAGGAGCCAAGCAAAGCTGGAGTCGAATATATCAACATTGGATGTAGCAGAGCTGAATTTGTCATTTAGATCTTTTTTTTTTGGGGGGGGGGGCATTGCTCGTGCATCATGGTAATGTATTAAGGTTATTACACTTATTATTATTAATAATAAACCAGTTATAAGAACTGATGCTGGGGGCCCACCAGAAGGACCCTTTCCACAGTGAACATATGGGGTAGTTGGTGGTTGGTAGAAGACAAGACCCAATACGTATACAAGTTTATGGCTTACATTGCCGTGGGACTCCACTATTCAGAGTTTAGTCAGCAATTCCATCAGAACAACAGGAGTTTAGCAGGAAATAATAGTGCATGCACTATTTTTTTTCTCCACTAAACTACCAGATCTTTAAAAGACACCATTCAAGTTAATGGGGTCCATAGGGAAGTAGCAGTGTCCGTTGTGTTCCAACCCGTTTCAGGGTCCGTTATGAGGGGGGGGGGGGGGAAAGAGCGGACACTAAACGGGAAAAGAGACATCGTCATTGTGAACCTAGCCTTAGTTGTGTGCCCCCTAATACTTTGAGCCCTTTGACAGCTCTGATTGCCCTAATGGTCAGTCTGCTATAAGACTTAAAGGAATACTGTAGTGTAAAATAAATGTATAGATCGCGGTGACCCCCACGACCTCCTGTACAGGGGACCCCGGCAGTCGGCAGGAAGAGGGCATGAGCATGATGTGGCGGCCGGCGCGCCCCCCTATGTATCCCATAGAGATATATGGAGGAGGCATGTCAGCCGCCGCGTCATGCAGTGACGACATTCTCCCTTTATGCGGACTGGGGATAAGTTATTTTACACTCCAGTACTCCTTTTAAGGGGTATTCTAGGATGTTTTTTCTTCAGCCTTTGAGCCCATGATGCCAAGTTATAAAACTGTGTAATCCGCTTCTATTACCTCTGTGCACCAAAGGCTGTCCGAGCACGCTGGGAGTTGTTGTTTTGCAACAGCTGGAGGCACACTGGTTGGGAAACACTGCAATAGGGATGTTCAGCATAGGATCTCACCAAAAGGAATGGGACCAACCACAGCTAGACCCCTCACTCCAGCTACAAGGTCGGTCCCTGGGGTATGTACCCCATAAATGAAAAGGTTACACATATTAATGTGGTGTCCCGGTACAGGACCTTGTCCTGTCCCTTTCTAAAGTCCCCTCAGCTAGAGTCCCTCCATTCCACAGGGCTCTCCTGCAGGGCTTGCCCCTTGGTCACCTCATGTAAATGTATATCTCAATTCATCTCAACTAGGCCAAAGCCTAAAGAACCAGCAGCCACTAAAACCCTGAGTTATAAAGCTCAACCTACAAATCCTGTGTGACTACTATTCTACTCAAATCTGATAATTAGTAGCACAGTGGCCTGCTTAGGCAAGGTTCAGACTACGAAATTTCCGCCTGCAATTCCGCTTTGAAATTGCAGGTGGAAATTCCGCTTGCTAAAATGTATAGTGTAGTGAATGGGTTTCCGTTCACAAATTCACACTTAGGAATTTGTGAACGGAAAATACACTTAGAAATTTCCGCCTGAAGAATGGCGTTGCTCTTTCTTCAGGCGGAAATACTCGCGGAACATATTGCAGTCTATTGGAGACTGCAGTGTCCGTGCGGTCCTAGCGCCAACTGATTCAGTCAGCGCTGGCCGCACTCGGAATCTCCGGGCAGAAATTTTCTGCCCGGAGATTCCGTAGTCTGAACCTAGACTTAAAGTTAAAACTATAAGTCCCAGCAAAGCCTGTGAGGAACCTGTATACCGGTTACCTCAAGAGAAACTGTACAATTGTAAAGACTGTTGCATAAAAGTTCAAGTAAAAGTTTCCAGTTATCTCATAAAATCTGCTGTGGACATTCCGTTTATTATGCCTGCCGTTTGTGGGCCGGTTGGCGGCAGGACCTCCAATACTGAGCAAACCGCACCCTGGCGTCACGACAATTTAGGGTTAATACCACCAGACCCTGCATCACCATTGCAACACCCCAGGCCACCACATTAATACAGTGACCCCTCGACCTACGATGGCCCCGACATACGATAATTTCAGCATGCGATCACTCTCAGAGGCCATCGCATGTTGAAGGCAGCATCAACATACGATGCTTTTTTATGTCGGGGCCATCGCATAAACGGCTATCCGGCAGCGCAGACTGCTTCAGCTGCCACCGGATAGCCGTTTACTGTGCCCCGTGTGGTCCGCTGACGATCACTTACCTGTCCTCGGGGCTCCAGCGCTTCCTCTTCGGGATCCCCTGCATCGTCGGCGCTCTCCATCGTCATCATCACATCGCTGCGCACGCTGTCCCTTCATCCAATAGGAGCGGCGTGCGTAGCGACGTGATGGCGGTGACGGAGAGCGCGGATGCCGGGGAAGCAGAGGCCTTGCCGGAGCGTCGGGGAAACCCCGGGGACGCAGCGACAGAGATGGACGGCGACATCCCGGGCAGCGGTGACGGTCCGGAGCGGCGGGGACAGGTGAGTATAACTTTCTCTAACAGTGGTCTACAACCTGCGGACCTCCAGATGTTGCAAAACTACAACACCCAGCATGCCCGGACAGCCAACGGCTGTCCGGGCATGCTGGGTGTTGTAGTTTTGCAACATCTGGAGGTCCGCAGGTTGTAGACCACTGTCCTATACTTTACATTGCACGGATCCCTCAACATACGATGGTTTCAACAAACGATGGTCCGTTTGGAACGGATTACCATCGTATGTTGAGGGACCACTGTATTGTGCATTGGGGGGGGGGGACATTCTAGGAGTCGCACTATACCAGAGCATTGTTATTTAATGCCGCTCCCTGACGTATAGTAGAGACACATACACAGGGGACTGCGCTGTCAGCGGTGGTAGACCTCAGGATTATGCAAGAACATGTAATGATGATGAGCCTGGGCCTACATGTAGGACGTTCGTGACAGGATACCAAGACGATACTCAGCCCGTGGTCAGAGGACCCCCACATACAAAACCTCATGGGAAACACACGCGGTGTCATGTTCTTATATAGACACAGAAGAAGAACTGAGTACGTGACCTCCGCAGATAGTACCCGGAAGGGAAAGAGTGGTCTCTGATCTATAGAAATGCACTAAAACTCCTAGGAAATAGACACAACATGCAACATCGCATCTGACATCTCTATAGAGGGGGCCATAACTTGTAGCTTGGGTCCCAGTGCAAAATTTGGAACAGGGTCGTCCTTCGCCGGTGGGTAGGGTCGCCACTAGAGATGAGCGAACTTACAGTAAATTCGATTCGTCACGGACTTCTTGGCTCGGCAGTTGATGACTTTTCCTGCGTAAATGAGTTCAGCTTTCCGGTGCTCCTGTGGGCTGGAAAAGGTGGATACAGTCCTAGGAAACTCTTTCCTAGGACTGTATCCACCTTTTCCAGCCCACCGGAGCACCGGAAAGCTGAACTAATTTATGCAGGAAAAGTCATCAACTGCCGAGCCGAGAAGTTCGTGACGAATCGAATTTACTATAAATTCACTCATTTCTAGTCGCCACCTTTCTTGCAAAAAAAAAAAATACTGGCCCTGCTAATTTGCATAATTACTATAAATCATACGGCCTGTATGAGGCTCATTTTTTGCGCCTTGATCTGCAGTTTTGAACAGGGCCGTTTTTGTTTCGATGGGACTTTTTCATCGCTTTTTTAATTAAATTTGGGAGTTGCAGTTAGTTACTAACTACGACTCCCAGCATGCCCTGATACAGCCTGTGGCTCAGCAGCTGCCCCAAATGAAAACTACAACTCCCAGCATGTTGGGCTATATAGTAGTATATGGTATAGGTCAATGTTTTGCAACCAGGGGTGCCTCCAGCTGTTGCAAAACTACAACTCCCAGCATGTTGGGCTATATAGTAGTATATAGTATAGGTCAGTGTTTCCCAACCAGGGGTGCCTCCAGCTGTATCAAAACTACAACTCCCAGCATGTTGGACTATATAGTAGTATATAGTATAGGTCAATGTTTCCCAACCAGGGGTGCCTCCAGCTGTTGCAAAACTACAACTCCCTGCATGTTGGACTATATAGTAGTATATAGTATAGGTCAGTGTTTCCCAACTAGGGGTGCCTCCAGCTGTTGCAAAACTACAACTCCCAGCATGCCCGGACAGCCGTTCGCTGTCCGGGCATGCTGGGAGTTGTAGTTTTGCAACAGCTGGAGGCTCGCTGGTTGGGAAACACTGGCATAGAATATGGTGCAACATTCCGGGAGTTGGAGGATTGATTGGATAAATACTGGCCATTGCATGGCCGGTATTTTTAATATAAAAATACAGGCAGGGGGCCAAAATACCGATTGTGCCGGTAAAATACCGGCCAGGTGGTAAACCTACCGCCGGGACAAGAGTACCTTTTGGCCTGTATAATGGTATAGATAGGTTGTAAGCATTCTGTAGGCAGTGGAGCACGTGGAAGTAGGTACATGTAGAAATGTCAAGGTCCCTACTAGAAACCTTGTTTATTGCAGTTTCACATATAAGAGTGTGGTGTCCCGATACCGCATTCTATACGGTACCTATTTATGTATGGGTCCCCATAGCCAGAGTCCCTAGGACATAGGGATCCCTGTCATCCAGTCTACCCCTAGTCGCCTCTATTTCAGTTTATAGATCGGTATTTTATGCAAAAATTTATGTAAATAGGATAACATATATGTAAATAAATGGTTAATTACTTGTTTCCATAGCGTTGCAGGACCTGCGGGTCATGTGACTAGGTGAACTCTATGGTATTAAGCTTAAGGACCTTTGGAGGCCCTGTGACGTAAGCAATCCCATTACACCATGTAATGGTGAATGGCAGATGTTCGGACCAATCAGATTCGCCCCGCCCCCTGCCCATATAAGGGATCGGCGGCCATGTTTCGCTCTCTTACCTCGTGGGCTGTCATGAGAGAAGGATCTGTGCAGCAGCTAACGCAGTGAGTTAGGCCCGAGCCTTGCGGTAACGGCTGAACAATCTAATTATAGAGTGTTTAAATTCCCAGACACTCTGCAGCATCACCGGACCTAATAACTCCCCTAAATCCGGACGTATCTGCAAATCTCTCCCTAAATTCAGAGACTGTATAACTAGCTCAAGGTCCGCTACAACTGCCAGTCACTAAGCAACCTAAGGACTGTTTATATGAGACTGTTACTGTGCTGTGGATATTGCAAGCACTTCAGTAAAGTTATTCACGTTCAATCTCTTTGTGGACCTTCAGTCATTTCATGCACCTATCGTTACTGGGAAGGGTGGCGATAGGTCGGAGCATTGATTCAGCATACCAGCCCTCAGCCTGGCGTCACGAACTCTAGGGTTAACATTAACCCCTCATATACCGATACCATACCACCACTACCATACACCCCCCAAGGGCTACCACAAGAGTATGCAGGACGTGTTTCAGCAAAAACCTTGCCTTCCTCAGGGTTTTTTTTTTTTCAAAACATGTCCTGTATTCCCTTATATGGGTAACTTCAATAAACAATGCTTCTAGCAGAACTTGGTGAGTGCGAGGACCTTGACTTTTCTTTCGGCCTGCCCAGACCCTCCCTATACATACACCCTTGCACACAGTGACCTTTATAGGGAAGAGAGGGCCCCACAGCAAAGAGTCGAAACGGGCCCCCTATTATAGTGTGAAAAATATTTGCCTTTGCTTTTCATTACCCATTGGTCAGTACCGCCTCCAAATAAATTGCTCACAATGCAGTTCCCTGGAGAGAGGAGTCCTGTCCAGTTTTTTACCAACAGAAAAAAAATAGGGACCAACCAGGATGGGGCCCCCATCTCCCCAAAAACCCAATAGCAGCGGCATGGTCTGCCTCTATGGTATGTAATGACTTGCTATAGTAGTGTAGTGGCTGAACTATATGAATTCATTGGTATATGGCACCTATGAAAGACAAGACCCCAGCTTAAAGGGGTACTCTGGTGGAAAACTTTTTTTTTAAATCAACTGGTGGCAGAAAGTTTAACAGATTTGTAAATTACTTCTATTAAAAAAAATCTTAATCCTTCCAGTACTTCTAATCTTCTGAATACTACAGAGGAAATTATTTTCTTTTTGGAACACAGTGCTCTCTGCTGACATCACGAGCACAGTGCTCTGTGCTGACACCTCTGTCCATTTTAAGAACTGTCCAGAGTAGGAGAAAATCCCCATAGAAAACATATGCTGCTCTGGACAGTTCCTAAAATAGACAGAGATGTCAGCAGAGAGCACTGTGGTCGTGATGTCAGAAGAGAGCACTGTGTTCCAAAAATAATATAATGTCCTCTTTAGTATTCATCAGCTAATAAGTACTGGAAGGATTAAGATTTTTTAATAGAAGTAATTTACAAATCTGTTTATTTTTCTGGCACCAGTTGATTTAAAAAAAAAAAAGTTTTTCACTGTAGTACCCCTTTAAACTTAAAGGGGTACTCCGCTGCTAGACATGTTATGCCCTATACAAAGGATAGGGGATAACGTGTCTGATCGTGGGCGTCCGGCCACTGGGGACCCTTGTGATCTCAGCCGCAACACTCCAGTCATCACGCTCCCTCCCAGAAAACGTGGGGGGTCCCCCCTGCGATCAGACATGTTATCACCTATTCTTTGGATAGGGGATAACATATCTAGGGGAAGAATACTCCTTTAAACCTTTGTAAAGTGGGGTGGGAAAGGGAGGGTTTCTTTAAAAAAATAAATTCTGGTATTTTATGATTGCATTGAATTATTTTTGGCTAATCTAAATAAAATAAATGAAATAGTCATAGTACTTCTAGTGCAGTGAAATGTCCTCCATCTATCATATGATAATGCAGAGTTCTTGTTTAAATGCAGAAATTCTAGGGTTTTATCTTGATATATTTTTATGCATTAAAGGGGTACTCCGGCGCTTAGACATCTTATTCCCTATCCAAAGGATCCAAAGGTCCTGTCACGCCCCCTCCCATAGGCTTGTATTGAGGGGGCGGAGCGTGACATCACATGGGGGCGGAGCCTTGACGTCACAATGCTCCGGCCCCGTGATCGACAGTTATCAGATCCGGAACGAACACGTTCCAGGGTCTGATTATAATGGGGTGCGGCGTGCAAGATCACGGGGGTCCCCAGCAAGGGACCCCCGTGGTCAGGCATCTTATCCCCTATCCTTTGGATAGGGGATAAGATGTCTAAGCGCTGGAGTACCCCTTTAATACTAAATATCCAATAATTCAGCATCTATTAGTCCCATTAAAGGACTTTATATGTACAGCCATTGCAGCCGGTCTCAGGACTGGACCTGGCACAAGCTATACTATGGACCAGTGTTTTCCACACAGCGTGCCTCCAGCTGTTGCAAAATTACAACTTCCAGCATGCCCGGACTGCCTTTGGTTTTTGGTGATTTCTATATCACTTCATTTACAAATATATACTCCTTACCACATAAAAAATATATCTCTAAAGTCTTGGCCACTATGTGTCTCACTTTCCTGCAAACATCTCTGGGAGAAGTGAGACCAAACACAGGAATTGGGTGTAAGGCTTAGATAGTGTTATGCTCAGGAGAGAGCATGGACTGTGTGATTGCATCCTCAGCCTGTCTGCCTCCTTCACAAGCTCCACACTGTGCCTCAAAGGTAAATCAAAGGTTTTGTTTTCATTTTATTTCTTTGTTATGTACAGCAGAACCCTTGTGTAGCCTGGGCAGCAGCAGTTCACTGCTTAGACCAGGACAGCTTTTATGATGTAACCTATTTGTTGCTGTTATCCTCTCCCTTGCCTCCCTTTAGCTTTTCATCATCAGGAGAATAACTGCTTAGACCAGGGCTGCTTTTGTTATGTAAACCTTTCCTTCCTATGATGCTACTGCTGTTTGTTTCCATCAATAACTTCTTCTCCCCTCCACATGCCATCCATAGTGCTGTACCGTAAACCCATGGGTTTAAATATCCCAATGTGCAGCCAGTCACACATCAGCATGTATGGTATATGTAAATGGAACAATATTGCACATGCCCTTTAAGTATGAAGATCTGAAGCTCCCATCATCTCACCTCAAAGTCTTCCCAATGAAGTGGAGGTCTGGTGGGGTGTTTGTTGTCCAGCAGGATTTGTAAAGTGACGTTCAGAACGGCTTCTTCCGTCAGATCCTGATGGGTGAAGGATCCCCAGGTGAAGGACAAGAACTTAGACCAGAAGTTGGGGAAGAAGGCATGGCCACCTGGTATGGCCAGGCCCCAGAGGAGCAGAAAGGGGAGGAGCATGGGGAGGGAGATGGTTACGGATCCTTCATTGAGAGCACCTGCAAGAATTGAGATAGTCCATGGGTTATAATATATCTACATATGGATTAAATATAATATATAGAGTAAAGTAAAGCTTATTATTGTATTATGAAAACCTATGTAATTGTATAGCATACTTTGTGTCTCAGTGCTTACCATTTTTAAGATCTCTGCTTGCTGCTAGAGAATGGAGGTGGTCTTGTTGATAAAGGGTGTGGATCAAATAAGAGGTGCTAAGAACCAGCTCCAGAATTTTGGACCGTTAAATAACTTTGTGGTTACTTGACGGTACTCGGTTATCTCTGGGGCTCCCATAGACGACGCATACAGCACATGCTGACCCACCGCTCCATGCAGTGTAGAGAGTCGAGGCCCTGTTCTTGTGACCATGGGGGTCGAAGTGGTCAGACCCAATGTGATAGGACTCTTATGCCCCACTCTGTGGACATGGGGATGCGTTTTTTGGAGTACCCATTTAGGGTCAATGCTGGCAAAGACAGGTGAGACCTTGGATTAAAGCTCCATCAAATTTGGATTTTGATGTCATGTTGCGGTATGTGTGGTGATGGCGTGATGTCACACAGGGGCGGAGTCGTGACATCACGATACTCCGACCCCGTGGTCGGCACCCGGCAGTTTGTGAGCTGGCAGCGCGGCGTGCAGCTCAAAGAGGTGGGTGCCAAATGCAAGATTGCGGGGGTCCCCAGTGGCGGGACCCCCGCAGTCAGACATCTTATCCCCTATCCTTTGGATAGGGGATAAGATGTCTAAGGGCAGAGTACCCTTTTAACCATAGCATAACATTAGTAGGTATTGAGTCGTGAGTAATGTGGGCCCAAGATGGACACTGAGGGCAACATTTACCACACAGGGCGGGCAGGATGCTATATTCTGTACTGGGTCACCACAAGAGTATCAGGGACCTACAGTACCTCTGTCTACAATGAAGGTCCAGACACCCCAGAGATGGAAGGGTCCAGGATAAGACAGACCTCTTTGTTTTCTTCCAATGACCTTTATGGGGCCGCAGACCATAAATTTCCCTAATAGGGTATTTGAGGATGGTTTTATGTTTAGGCTGAAAACAGACAGACTGTGCAGAGGAAAAGTTCATGAGTTGCCCATAGCAACCAATCAGATTATTTTACTTTTCAGAGGACTTTTTAAAAATTAAAGAAGCGACCTGATTGGCAATCTCAGGACAGGTTTTGATAAATCTCCCCCAGTGTTTTTGTACAAAAAAAAAAAAGCCTTACTCGCCAAAAACGCTGCAGCCAGATGTAAGCTGGACGTTAAAGAGGTACTCCGGTGGAAAACATTTTTTTCTTAAAGGGGTATTCCGGTGGAAAACATTTTTTTTTTTTTTTTAAATGAACTGGTGCCAGAAAGTTAAAGGGGTACTCCGGTGCTTACACATCTTATCCCCTATACAAAGGATAGTGGATAAGATGCCTGATCGCGGGAGTCCCGCCGTGTGACGTCACGTTCCGCCCCTCAATGCAAGCCTACGGGAGGGGGCGTGACAGCTATCACGCCCCCTCCCGTAGGCTTGCATTGAGGGGCGGAGCGTGACGTCACACGGGGGCGGAGGCGTGACGTCACACGCCGCCGGCTGTGCGGTCGCCGGTAATCAGACACGCTCCAGGGACTGATTAAAAATGGGGTGCCGCGTGCATGATCCTGGGGGTCCCCAGTGGCGGGACTCCCACGATCAGGCATCTTATCCCCTATCCTTTGGATAGGGGATAAGATGTGTAAGCACTGGAGAACTGTTACGCCGAGCGCTCCGGGTCCCCGCTCCTCCCCGGAGCGCTCGCTACACTCTCTCCGCTGCAGCGCTCCGGTCAGATCCACTGACCCGGGGCGCTGCGATTCTGCTGCCAGCCGGGATGCGATTCACGATGCGGGTAGCGCCCGCTCGCGATGCGCACCCCGGCTCCCGTACCTGACTCGCTCTCCCTCGGTCCTGTCCCGGCGCGCGCGGCCCCGCTCCCTAGGGCGCGCGCGCGCCGGGTCTTTGCGATTTAAAGGGCCACTGCGCCGCTGATTGGCGCAGTGATTCCAATTAGTGTCTTCACCTGTGCACTTCCCTATATCACCTCACTTCCCCTGCACTTCCCTGCCGGATCTTGTTGCCATTGTGCCAGTGAAAGCGTTCCTTGTATGTTCCTAGCCTGTGTTCCAGACCTCCTGCCGTTGCCCCTGACTACGATCCTTGCTGCCTGCCCCGACCTTCTGCTACGTCCGACCTTGCTTCTGTCTACTCCCTTGTACCGCGCCTATCTTCAGCAGCCAGAGAGGTTGAGCCGTTGCTAGTGGATACGACCTGGTCACTACCGCCGCAGCAAGACCATCCCGCTTTGCGGCGGGCTCTGGTGAAAACCAGTAGTGACTTAGAACCGATCCACTAGCACGGTCCACGCCAATCCCTCTCTGGCACAGAGGATCCACTACCTGCCAGCCGGCATCGTGACAGTAGATCCGGCCATGGATCCCGCTGAAGTTCCTCTGCCAGTTGTCGCTGACCTCACCACGGTGGTCGCCCAGCAGTCACAACAGATAGCGCAACAAGGCCAACAGCTGTCTCAACTGACCGTTATGCTACAACAGTTACTACCACAGCTTCAGCAGTCATCTCCTCCGCCAGCTCCTGCACCTCCTCCGCAGCGAGTGGCCGCTCCTGGGCTACGCCTATCCTTGCCGGATAAATTTGATGGGGACTCTAAGTTTTGCCGTGGCTTTCTTTCCCAATGTTCCCTGCATCTGGAGATGATGTCGGACCTGTTTCCCACTGAAAGGTCTAAGGTGGCTTTCGTAGTCAGCCTTCTGTCCGGAAAAGCCCTGTCATGGGCCACACCGCTCTGGGACCGCAATGATCCTGTCACTGCCTCTGTACACTCCTTCTTCTCGGAAGTCCGAAGTGTCTTTGAGGAACCTGCCCGAGCCTCTTCTGCTGAGACTGCCCTGTTGAACCTGGTCCAGGGTAATTCTTCCGTTGGCGAGTATGCCGTACAATTCCGTACTCTTGCTTCAGAATTGTCCTGGAATAATGAGGCCCTCTGCGCGACCTTTAAAAAAGGCCTATCCAGCAACATTAAAGATGTTCTGGCCGCACGAGAAATTCCTGCTAATCTACATGAACTTATTCACCTAGCCACTCGCATTGACATGCGTTTTTCCGAAAGGCGTCAGGAGCTCCGCCAAGATATGGACTCTGTTCGCACGAGGCGTTTCTTCTCCTCGGCTCCTCTCTCCTCTGGTCCCCTGCAATCTGTTCCTGTGCCTCCCGCCGTGGAGGCTATGCAGGTCGACCGGTCTCGCCTGACACCTGAAGAGAGGACACGACGCCGCATGGAGAACCTCTGCCTGTACTGTGCTAGTACCGAACACTTCCTGAGGGATTGTCCTATCCGTCCTCCCCGCCTGGAAAGACGTCCGCTGACTCCGCACAAAGGAGAGACAGTCCTTGATGTCTACTCTGCTTCTCCACGTCTTACTGTGCCTGTGCGGATGTCTGCCTCTGCCTTCTCCTTCTCTACCGTGGCCTTCTTGGACTCTGGATCTGCAGGAAATTTTATTTTGGCCTCTCTCGTCAACAGGTTCAACATCCCAGTGACCAGTCTCGCCAGACCCCTTTACATCAATTGTGTAAACAATGAAAGATTGGACTGTACCATACGCTTCCGCACGGAGCCCCTTCTAATGAGCATCGGATCTCATCACGAGAGGATTGAACTTTTGGTCCTCCCCAATTGCACCTCGGAAATTCTCCTTGGACTTCCCTGGCTTCAACTTCATTCCCCAACCCTGGATTGGTCCACTGGGGAGATCAAGAGTTGGGGGCCCTCTTGTTCCAAGGACTGTCTAAGACCGGTTCCCAGTAACCCTTGCCGTGACTCTGTGGTTCCCTCAGTAACCGGTCTCCCTAAGGCCTATATGGACTTCGCGGATGTTTTCTGCAAAAAACAAGCTGAGACTCTACCTCCTCACAGGCCTTATGATTGCCCTATCGACCTCCTCCCGGGTACTACTCCACCCCGGGGCAGAATTTATCCTCTCTCTGCCCCAGAGACTCTTGCCATGTCTGAGTATGTCCAGGAAAATTTAAAAAAGGGCTTTATCCGTAAATCCTCCTCTCCTGCCGGAGCTGGATTTTTCTTTGTGTCCAAAAAAGATGGCTCCCTACGTCCTTGCATTGACTACCGCGGTCTTAATAAAATCACGGTTAAGAACCGCTACCCCCTACCCCTCATCTCTGAACTCTTTGATCGCCTCCAAGGTGCCCACATCTTTACTAAATTGGACTTAAGAGGCGCCTATAACCTCATCCGCATCAGAGAGGGGGATGAGTGGAAAACGGCGTTTAACACCAGAGATGGACACTTTGAGTATCTGGTCATGCCCTTTGGCCTGTGCAACGCCCCTGCTGTCTTCCAAGACTTTGTCAATGAAATTTTTCGTGATCTGTTATACTCCTGTGTTGTTGTATATCTGGACGATATCCTAATTTTTTCTGCCAATCTAGAAGAACACCGCCAGCATGTCCGTATGGTTCTTCAGAGACTTCGTGACAATCAACTCTATGCCAAAATTGAGAAATGTCTGTTTGAATGCCAATCTCTTCCTTTTCTAGGATATTTGGTCTCTGGCCAGGGACTACAAATGGATCCAGACAAACTCTCTGCCGTCTTAGATTGGCCACGCCCCTCCGGACTCCGTGCTATCCAACGCTTTTTGGGGTTCGCCAATTATTACAGGCAATTTATTCCACATTTTTCTACCGTTGTGGCTCCTATCGTGGCTTTAACCAAAAAAAATGCCGATCCCAAGTCGTGGCCTCCTCAAGCGGAAGACGCCTTTAAACGACTCAAGTCTGCCTTTTCTTCGGCTCCCGTGCTCTCCAGACCTGACCCTTCCAAACCCTTCCTATTGGAGGTTGATGCCTCCTCAGTGGGAGCTGGAGCTGTTCTTTTACAAAAAAATTCTTCCGGGCATGCTGTCACTTGTGGTTTTTTTTCTAGGACCTTCTCTCCGGCGGAGAGGAACTACTCCATCGGGGATCGAGAGCTTCTAGCCATTAAATTAGCACTTGAGGAATGGAGGCATCTGCTGGAGGGATCAAGATTTCCAGTTATTATTTACACCGACCACAAGAACCTCTCCTACCTCCAGTCTGCCCAACGGCTGAATCCTCGCCAGGCCCGGTGGTCTCTGTTCTTTGCCCGATTTAATTTTGAGATTCACTTTCGTCCTGCCGATAAGAACATTAGGGCCGATGCTCTCTCTCGTTCCTCGGATGCCTCAGAAGTTGAACTCTCTCCGCAACACATCATTCCACCTGACTGCCTGATCTCCACTTCTCCAGCCTCCATCAGGCAAACTCCTCCAGGAAAGACCTTTGTTTCTCCACGCCAACGCCTCGGAATCCTCAAATGGGGTCACTCCTCCCATCTCGCTGGTCATGGGGGCATCAAGAAATCTGTGCAACTCATCTCCCGCTTCTATTGGTGGCCGACTCTGGAGACGGATGTTGTGGACTTTGTGCGAGCCTGCACTATCTGTGCCCGGGATAAGACTCCTCGCCAGAAGCCCGCTGGTTTTCTTCATCCCCTGCCTGTCCCCGAACAGCCTTGGTCTCTGATTGGTATGGATTTTATTACTGATTTACCCCCTTCCCGTGGCAACACTGTTATTTGGGTGGTCGTTGATCGATTCTCCAAAATGGCACATTTCATCCCTCTTCCTGGTCTTCCTTCAGCGCCTCAGTTGGCTAAACAATTTTTTGTACACATTTTTCGTCTTCACGGGTTGCCTACGCAGATCGTCTCGGATAGAGGCGTCCAATTTGTGTCTAAATTCTGGAGGGCTCTCTGTAAACAACTCAAGATTAAATTAAATTTTTCTTCTGCATATCATCCCCAGTCCAATGGACAAGTAGAAAGAATTAACCAAGTCTTGGGTGATTATTTGCGACATTTTGTTTCCTCCCGCCAGGATGACTGGGCAGATCTCCTTCCATGGGCCGAATTCTCGTATAACTTCAGAGTCTCTGAATCTTCCTCCAAATCCCCATTTTTCGTGGTGTACGGCCGTCACCCTCTTCCCCCCCTCCCTACCCCCTTGCCCTCTGGTCTGCCCGCTGTGGATGAAATTTCTCGTGACCTTTCCATTATATGGAGAGAGACCCAAAATTCTCTCTTACAGGCTTCTTCACGCATGAAGAGGTTCGCGGATAAGAAAAGAAGAGCTCCTCCCGTTTTTTCCCCTGGAGACAAGGTATGGCTCTCCGCTAAATATGTCCGCTTCCGTGTCCCTAGCTACAAGTTGGGACCACGCTATCTTGGTCCTTTCAAAATTTTGTGTCAAATTAATCCTGTCTCTTACAAACTTCTTCTTCCTCCTTCTCTTCGTATCCCTAATGCCTTTCACGTCTCTCTTCTTAAACCACTCATCCTCAACCGTTTTTCTCCCAAATCTGTTCCTCCCACTCCTGTTTCCGGCTCCTCGGACATCTTCTCTGTCAAAGAGATCTTAGCCTCTAAAAAGGGAAAACTTTTTTTTTAGTGGACTGGGAGGGTTGTGGTCCTGAAGAGAGATCCTGGGAACCTGAGGACAACATCCTAGATAAAAGTCTGCTCCTCAGGTTCTCAGGCCCTAAAAAGAGGGGGAGACCCAAGGGGGGGGGTACTGTTACGCCGAGCGCTCCGGGTCCCCGCTCCTCCCCGGAGCGCTCGCTACACTCTCTCCGCTGCAGCGCTCCGGTCAGATCCACTGACCCGGGGCGCTGCGATTCTGCTGCCAGCCGGGATGCGATTCACGATGCGGGTAGCGCCCGCTCGCGATGCGCACCCCGGCTCCCGTACCTGACTCGCTCTCCCTCGGTCCTGTCCCGGCGCGCGCGGCCCCGCTCCCTAGGGCGCGCGCGCGCCGGGTCTTTGCGATTTAAAGGGCCACTGCGCCGCTGATTGGCGCAGTGATTCCAATTAGTGTCTTCACCTGTGCACTTCCCTATATCACCTCACTTCCCCTGCACTTCCCTGCCGGATCTTGTTGCCATTGTGCCAGTGAAAGCGTTCCTTGTATGTTCCTAGCCTGTGTTCCAGACCTCCTGCCGTTGCCCCTGACTACGATCCTTGCTGCCTGCCCCGACCTTCTGCTACGTCCGACCTTGCTTCTGTCTACTCCCTTGTACCGCGCCTATCTTCAGCAGCCAGAGAGGTTGAGCCGTTGCTAGTGGATACGACCTGGTCACTACCGCCGCAGCAAGACCATCCCGCTTTGCGGCGGGCTCTGGTGAAAACCAGTAGTGACTTAGAACCGATCCACTAGCACGGTCCACGCCAATCCCTCTCTGGCACAGAGGATCCACTACCTGCCAGCCGGCATCGTGACAAGAACCCCTTTAAATAGATTTGTAAATTACTTCTGTTTAAAAATCTTTATCCTTCCAGTACTTTTTAGCAGCTGTATGCTACAATCTTGTCCACAGGGCTCTCTGCTGACACCTGATGCCCGTATCAGGAACTGTCCAGAGCAGGAGAAAATCCTCTACTCTGGAGTGTCAGCAGAGAGCACTGTGGGCAAGACAGTTCATTTAAAAGAAAATGTTTTCCAGTGGAGTACCCCTTTAATAGGGGGGAAAAAACACTGCAGCCAGCTGGACATTAATAGGGGAAAACAATAGAAAAACAATGTGTGCATGTATTTTCTTCAGTGTTTTTTTTTTTTTTGCTTTTTTTTTTCAGGGAAATCCAATTGGTATTTATTAAATTTTATTTATTTTTTTTCAGAGAAACGCAAAATGTATTTAACAGCAAAGAAAAAAAACACCAAGACTTGGACCCACTATTTTTTATTTATATTTTTAAGAGCCACAAAAAAATTATCTTGTGGGTGCCAAATGAGGGAGCAGTTTTAGTTTTTTGTTTTTTTTCACGTCAGAAAAACTCCAAAAAATTTTGAAATTAGGGGCAATTATTGTGTGTTTTTTTTTTTCAGGCCAAATAAAAGTTGCTGTTCATAGATTATATATGTTTAATATGGCTGCCATAGGAGGGCACATTGCGGACAGATGAGTCCTTTCCAATGATGTGTTTCCATTTTGCTCGCGTGCCTCCGTACTAGCAGCGTTTCGTTGAATTTGGAGTTAACCTGCCATTTTCACCTCTCATTAGGAATGCCGAGCAGTTTTGTCACCTATCTGACTGACTCCTCCCGACTACTCTAACTGCTAATATAAACCTTACACCCTTCCCCGCCACTGAATAAGCCATTCCTCAGTCACACAAAGCCTCCTGTCACGTAATTGCTGCCTCCGACCCCATTATTACGTACGGGCGGCTCACACTCTATTATTAATGTGAAGGAGGCGATGAAGGGGAGGAGGTGATACACTGAGAGCCGAGACAATGACATTAGATTCAGCCCCGCTGGATCCTCTTATACCCAAAATTAAAATATATAAATTTGGCCTTCAAAATTAAAAAAAAAAATTATCTTAAAATTTATCATAGTTTTTCTATCGCTAAGAGTATGTTCACACTACGGAATCTCCGCGCGGACTTCCGATCAGAAAATCTGCTGTACTAATCTATTATTAGTGTAAAAGGGTCTTCCGCTGTCCCGTTCACCATGCGGAACATGTGTTTATTCGTTCTGCAGAATAACGCACCATTGCCGTTAGAGATGAGCGAACTTACAGTAAATTCGATTTGTCACGAACTTCTCGGCTCGGCAGTTGATGACTTATCCTGCGTAAATTAGTTCAGCTTTCAGGTGCTCCGGTGGGCTGGAAAAGGTGGATACAGTCCTAGGAAAGAGTCTCCTAGGTCTGTATCCACCTTTTCCAGCCCACCGGAGCACCGGAAAGCTGAACTAATTTACGCAGGATAAGTCATCAACTGCCGAGCCGAGAAGCTTGTGACGAATCGAATTTACTGTAAGTTCGCTCATCTCTAATTGCCGTCAATGGTGACGACGCAGGTTCACGCAGCTCTGGAATCTCCAATCCGGAATATCTTTGGGCGGAGATTCCACAGTGTGACCATACTCTAAGAGATTAAAGGGGTACTCCGCTGCTCAGCGTTTGGAACAATCTGTTCCCGAACGCAGGAGCCAGCGCCGGGAGCTCGTGATGTCATAGCCCCACCGGGGCTATGACATCATGAACGCCTGGCGCCGGCGTCTCCAGCGTTCGGAAGAGATTGTTCCAAACGCTGAGAAGTGGAGTTGTTCTTTAAAGGGGTTATCCAGGATAAAACTTTTTTTTTTATATACCGTATTTTTCGCCCTATAGGACGCACCGGCGTATAAGACGCACCCTATTTTTAGGTGCAAAATCTAAAAAATTTAAGATTTTGAACCCAATAGTGGACTTCAACCTGCAGACCTCCAGATGTTGCAAAACTACAACTCCCAGCATGCCGAGTTGTAGTTTTTCAACATCTGGAGGTCTGCAGATTGAAGACCACTGCATAGGAGGTAATACTCACGTGACCCCGCCGCTCCGGACCCGTCACCGCTGCCCTGGATGTCGCTCCATCGCTGTCGCCGTGTCCCCGTCGCTCCGGAACGTCTCTGCTGCCGGCCGGGTATCCTCGCTCTCTGTCGCTGCCATCACGTCGTTACGCACGCCGACGCACGTACGCGACGATGTGATGAGGAGGAAGGAGAGCGCCGGCCATACAGGGGATCCCTGAACGGAGAAGACACCGAGGAGGCAGGTAAGGTCCCCCCCGGTGTCCTGTAAGCACTAACCCGGCTATTCAGTCGGGCTGTTCTGGACCGCCGCGGTGAAATCGCGGCGGTCCCGAACAGCCCGACTGAACAGCCGGGTTAGTGTCACTTTCCCTTCAGACGCGGCGGTCAGCTTTCATTGCCGCATCTGAAGGGTTAATACAGGGCATCACCGCGATCGGTGATGTCCTGTATTAGCCGCGGGTCCCGGCCGTTGATAGACGCAGGGACCGCCGCGATAGAGGTGTATTCGCCGTATAAGACGCACCGACTTTTTCCCCCCAGTTTTGGGGAAGAAAAAATCCGTCTTATACGGCGAAAAATACGGTATATATCAACTGGCTCCAGAAAGTTAAACAGATTTGTAAATTGGAAAATTAATATAAATAGATGTATTTCTATGGACCAGTCCTCAAAAGTACAAAGCAAAAGGAAGAAAAAAAACTGAATAGAAAGTAAGGATCCAATATATATTATTTATTAAATAAAATAAAATAGGTAAGTATGCCGATCACCAAGCAGGGCCCTTGCATATGGTGACAGACATATCATGCGAACTATTGTATTAAAAGTTGTATTAATCTCTGAATCAATAGATAATTAGCACCCCTAAAATGATGATGTAGTCAATATCTGCTATATAAAATCCTTTCAGTTCATAGGAGATAACATTAGTTCAGAAAGAATAAATAAATCCAAAATGAAAGTCTCGATTGGTTCAAGTTCATTGCGTCGAGTGTGACAATCGTCTCCAGAAGAGTTCCAAATGTGTTCCAATTCATCAGTAAGTATTTCAGCAGCGAATAGCGGTTGTCTCCCTGTAGTTCATACAGGAAACATAGCTACTCTGAGTTGCAACTTTTGTTAGATACAATGTAGCAGATGGAAACAATGTAGCAAGTGCTCTCGGCAGTGTTACATGATAGTACGAGATATCGGTGCACAGCACCACTCACCCTCCTTGTTAAACCTCAGATACGGGGGGGGGGGCTGGCATGGCTGAATCCGGCCCTTGTATGGCGATACCCGGCTGGGCTGTGATCCGGGTGAGTGGCTAGATCTCCAGGGGGTTCTCGGTGTTCTTGGGCTGGCACGGAGTGGCGTCCGGCCTTGTGAAGGAAACCGTCCAGGAGTGAATCTGCCGTCCAGGGCTGTGGATAATTGCGGGAGACCGATGGTGCGGGTTGCACGTGTGAATGATGCCCTATCAGTGCTCGCGCTGTGGTGATCCCAAAATCGTGGGCGTCCAGCAGTTGCAAATAAGAAATAGCAGATATAGTCTCTTTAGAAGTGATATACACTTATGGATAAGGTGCTGTAACTGGGCTAGATGCGTTTCAAGGCCGCGGGCCTTTTCTTCAGTAGCGGTAGGTACCTACGTCCACACTGGGTAATTTGAGCTGAGTTTCCTCACGCGTAATTGCGCGTTGGAAATTCGCACTGTGAACGTTACCATTTGTTTTACTGGCTTTTCCGCAGACGGGTCCACACTGCAGAATTTCAGCGGCTGACAACTCCGCCACTGAAATTGATCTGAGCAAATAAAGAACAGGTTCATTCTTTGTGCGGAAGTCCGCTAGCACTGCATAGCCGTCAATGACGAAGTATCGCGGCAGCTGCCACCAGATGAAATCTCCGCTCACTGAATTCTGGAAGCAGAGATTCCGTCCATATTACTCAGTGTGAACATACCCTTATGGAAACTACCGCCCCCCCCCCCCCCCTCGTTTTTTTTTGGGGGGGGGAGTTTGCGCCAAAAGGGCCCTTTTTGTTGTTGAATGGGGTCTATCGTGTTTATGTCAGGTGTTCGTTGTATTAGCAGTATTTTTTTTCTCCGTGAAAGTCCCGTAACTTAGACGGACTAAGCTGCGGAGCCCAACGCTGAAGTGAGGTTTCAGGTAGACACGATGTGGACCCCTTGAAGTCCTACAAAAGCGAATCTAGACCGCCATTGAATTCTATGGGCACCTAAGCTTGGTCCAGCAGATCCAGGAGTGGTCTGGGTCTATGCTGTAGTGCAGTGGACCACAGAGCTTACACTCTAACTGCACATTAAACATCTTAGAACAAAACCTTTGGTCGGCAGGCTCAGGAGAGGCATTTTCCCACGTTTTTCTTTATGACGGCATTTTTAACCCTTGACCCACCCTCCTTGAGCTAATAAGTCCTGACCAAGAAACATTAACTTCATACAGATAGGCAACATAGCAGCGTTCACCAACCCATGGCTCTCCAGCCATTCCAAAACTACATCAGCCTAAGGCAGGGCATGATGAGAGTTGTAGTTTTGTAACCGCTGAAGAACACCGCACTATAGTAAGAAATCTTCCATGGAACTCTAACCCTTTTTAGACATAGAAAGAAGAAAGTTGCAGGCTGAGCCATCTTCTTATGTTACTTTGGCTATGGGAGGAGGGAAATAAGCAGCTGCCATGTGACCTTTGACAACTCTTATCTTGGGGGAAACCAGTCAAAAGTGCAACTATTCCAACACGTTTCCCCTTCCAAAGGCTACTGACCCTATAGATACAAGATTGTCCAACTCCCCAGTCATCTGTTCTACTGTGTACTATGGTAGAATAACATCACTTTAAATAGGTAAACAGCAAATGTATAGGATATTGTTGGGTCTGTATAGGATCTATAACTGGGGTCCATCCAGATGTATGCAGTAGACCAGTGGTCTCCAAACTGTGCGGCCATCACCTTGTACGGTTCTGTCTCCCAGATAGAGTCCAACTTGTGGGTCCTTGGAAACTTCTGCAGCCAGACTTTATCGCCCAATTGAAGTGGTTTGGCAGAAGCATGATGGTTATAGCCCTCCTGTTGTCTCAGCTGGGCATCACCCATCTTCTTTCTGACAATTTCTTTGGATTCTTCTCTGGTGCTCAGAGACCCACTCCAGGGAGGCTTGCGGAGAGTTGTTAAATTGGGCATGGACCCCAAAATGTTCGGTCTTTAGGCAGCTGCCCATTTCACCCCATCAAGTAGAAAGGGGTGTACCCCATAGAACAGTGGACTATGTTATTATAGATCCCAATAGTTCGAGCAGCAGTCAGGCCACTCTTCTTGTCTTGACACAGAGGCTGCTCGCAAAATGTGGATAAAGACTTGGTTGATGCGCTCAGAGAGCCCGTTCCCCTAAGGGTGATAAGCAGTAGTCTGGAGTTTCTTGCAGGCATGGAATTGACACAGCTCTTCGAAGAGTCCGCGGTCCGTTAGGACAGACTCCAGAAACCCAGAGGTTTGCACCCAACTGGAGTAGAATATCTGGGCCGCTGTCTTGGCTGTGAGATCTTTGAGGGGGACAATGACAACCCATTTGGAGTTATGATCCACCATGGTGAGAGCATAAATGTACCTGGACCGGGTAGGAGACAACTTGACATGGTCTAGCGTGACCAACTGGTTAGGCCTTTCACTCTGGATGGAATGGATGGGTGCTCTTGCGTCCTTGCGCACGTTCTTGGTGACGTTACAGACAGCACATTCACTGCACCATTTCTCAATGTCGCTCCGTATTCTGATCCAATAGAATCTTCGCCTGACAGTAGCTTTGGTCTTGTGGACTCATAAGTGTCCCGGCTGATCATGGTATGCGTTGAGGACCATCGGCGCTTTTCTTCGGGGAACCAGAATTTGATGAAGTCGATCACCAGAGACCGGATCCAAAGAATTTCGGTTCAACAGTCCTTTGTGCACAAACAATCGCTTCCTCTGTCGCCACAGGCGTTTCAGCTCGTAGTCACACTGGGCCTGGCGTAGATGGGTTGGTACCTTTTTCGCCAGAAGGTAGTTCAACAGATCCCCCATGACTCTACTTTCATCTTGAAGAGTCTTCCAGGTGTATAGGTCTTCTTTAGCCTTTTCAGACCTGGGTTCACCGTCCATGAGGGCGGTCACAACATTCTGGTTCACGAACCGTTGGTAGAATGGGCCATCTCCATGTCTTTGACAGGGGTTCTTCGCAGGGGGTCATCCTAGACAGTACGTTGACATTGACATTTGACTTGCCGCTTCTGTACTTGATGGTGAAACTGTAATTGGCTAATCTTGAAGCACAACGCTGCTCGATGGCACCCAACTTGGCAGTGTTCAGGAGGGCCAATGGGTTATTATTATTATTATTTTTGGACAGTCTCTAGGGCATTCTGTAGGGCTACGGTATATGCTGTCAAGGTCTCACCTGGCTTTTGTCACCTTTCACACAGCCGGAGACGTACCTCTGATGGAGAATGTGACTCAAATACCTGGTACAGTCCTTCAAAGATCTGTTCTACAGTCGCCTTCTCGGAGGCTGGCCAGGTGCAGACTTCTTCCTACGCTGGTCCCTGGAGTTGTCCTGTGAGCAATTGCACCTGTTGGTTGGGAGGGAAAGAGTAAAAGACAAACAAACTCTGGATCCTCTCTTTGAAATCCCTCAAGGTGAAGGGGTCTCCATTGTAGGTAGGGAGGACAGGGTTCCACATGAATACCGGTGCAGACGCTGGAACACCAGGACTGTTGATGCTGACTGCAGGAAGGTGATGACCTCGCTGCTGGAGATGAAGGGGCGCTGCCGCCTGGTTGATCTGGAGAGCTGGGTTCTGACATCCTGTTGAATTTTGAGTGCGCTGTCACTTTAAGGGAAATAAGGTGCTTTCCCCTTTTAAGATGATTGCTGATGTGCTGCAGCGGCTTGGATTAGGCTAATGGGGGTACTGTAATGGATGCTCCCCCTCTATTTTGCAGGCACCCTGTTGTAAATAGTCTTACAACCAGACTTGTGGGTACTAATGGGTTAATGCTAACAGGTACTGACACCGGAAATACTTAATACTTAATACTGACAATCATTGGTGTATGCAGAGTCTGCGCTGCTGCGTGTGCTTGACAGATAACAGCAGAGTCGGAACCTCCAATATGGCTTAACCCAGGGAACTTCCTGTTTTGGTCCGGTCGGCAAAGTCTTCCCCTGTGCAACACAGGGCGGCTCTTTGGTTTCTCCTCTCTGTACTGAAGAGACGTCACCGCTGGGGACTGATGGGGCGGAGCTGCAACCACTCGCGTGCGCGGGAAATGCCGGACCCTGTTAACACTTTCAGGTACCGACTCTCTACAATCCACAATGGCAAATAGTCTTTTCTTCACCTCCACCTCTATTTCACAAGCGCCATGAGTAAAACACTTTCCTCTGACAAAGCCCCATAACCCTTTCTGGCGCAAACTTTATTCGCATCAGCATTCGATTTTTGCAGACAATACTGGACACAGTTCAGACTAGTGGGGGGGGGGGGGGAGGACTTGTGCATAGGGCGCACACCTGTTTCCTGTTCGTAGGACACCAAAAGTTGTGGTAACGGGGTGTGATGAGGCCAGATGTTGTTACCCTAGGAGCAGATGGCATTAACCCCTTGTATTTGTGATGCCAGGGCGTGGTTTATCCTCAATACCACCCGAAGGTATACCGCTGGATCCTGGGCTAGGCACGGGGGCAATAATGACTCCGACGCCAAGTTACGGATAACGGTAGCTTTACTGAGGGTAGACAGAGGGTAAAGTCTATACAGTTCAGCCAGGGCCCATGGAGGTGACCAGTGACTCAGAGACCTTAAGGGCTTGCTGGGACTTGTAGTAGGGCTGGACAATTTAATGCAGACCATGCTGACTTGACAGATGACAGGGACTGACCTGACTCATAAAGCTGTGACTTTATCTTACTTGACTTGATGGCGGCTGCAGGACTGGACTTTGAGGTCTCCAACACTCTGGACACACACACTAGACAAGACTGCACTGGACCTCAGCAGAAGAGAGAGAGAAGCTCCACCCAGGGCTTATATGGGGGAGACTAGCAGGGAGCCCATAGGTCACCTCCGGGATCACCTGGTCACTGGTACCTCCTGGGTAACAATCACATGGTACATTTCTTAAAGCAACAACACATTATATATTATAATACATAGCAAAACAAGCGGCCCAGGGGACACTGAAGGGAGGCTGCCGGACAGGACAGCAAGGGTACGGGGTAACATCTCCCCATACTGGGCCACCACAGTCCATTCTGCAGCTATACACCTTGCAGGAGAAGGTGTGAGAAAAGGAAAACTATTTATAGATGTGCATAGTGCACACTTATAGGTGTGAATGCTGCTCACAGGAAAACTAGGGCACTCTCATATCTACCAGGTTATAGTACACACAAGTTGACTGTACAGTCCTGTGTATAGATCTTATATTGGTAGGTGAGTGCAATATACTGTATACAGGCAGGGAGGTGCACACTGTAATGTATAGATCGTCATCGAAGACATTGTATATTCCAGTGCATAGATCTGTTTTTTGTACAAAGTTAGGCAAATGTCTGAGTATAAATCTGTATTATAGACATGTAAACAGTGTATACTCCTATATATAGATCCATACTGTACATAGGTAGGTGAGTGCACCATTCTATGTATAGATCCATATTGTAGACATGTAAACAGTGTATACTCCTATATATAGATCCATATTGTAGACATGTAAACAGTGTATACTCCTATATATAGATCCATACTGTACATAGGTAGGAGAGTGCACCATTCTATGTATAGATCCATATTGTAGACATGGAAACAGTGTATACACACACACACACAAATATATATATTAGTCCAACAAACAATGGCGCAGCCATGAGGAAGCTCAAACAAAAATGTGCGTTTATTCAGCACGTTTCCATCAACGTTTCAACACTAGAGCCTTTTTCCTACATCAAGTATGCTTGAAAAAGGCTCTAGTGTGGAGTTGAAACGTTGCTGGAAACATGTGGTGAATAAACGCACATTTTTGTTTGAGCTTCCTTGGAGTACTGCGCCATTGTTTATTGGACTGTCTGAATGGTCCGTGATCGCGCCTTGGACATTTGGCACCCGTGATTTTTTTTACGAGTGCTGCAACTGTTCTGGTGTGTGTGTATGTATGTATGTATGTGTGTATATATATATATATATATATAGTAGATCAATATTGTGCACATATACTGAAGTATACATTCATATATATATATATATATATATATTTATAGATAGATAGACTATGTATACATCTACACTTCACTTATAATCTTCTATATATAGATCTATATGTACACACAGTCAAGTGTACAGACCTCTATGTATACATCTGGCATGTGCACACACATTCATGTATATACTTCTATATACAAATCAATACTGTACCCACGTAGGCAGATGTACAAGCCTATGTATACATCTATGCTGTGAACACACATTCAAGTCTATATATATATATATATAGATCTATATTGTATACATATAATCAAGTGTGCACTCCTATGTATAAAATCTATGTTGTGCACATACATGTACCCTTCTATATACAGATCCATATTGCATACATATACTCAATCTGACGTATACATTTATGTATACTCTGTTATATATAGATCCATACTATATACCTATGGGGGAGAATTATCAAAACCGTCCAGAGGAAAAGTAGCTGAGTTGCCTATAGCAACCAATCAGATCACTGCTTTCATTTTGCAGAGGCCTTTTCAAAAGTGAAAGAAGCGATCTGATTGGTTGCTATGGGCAACTCAGCAACTTTTCCTCTGGACAGGTCTTGATAAATCTCCCCCATAGTTAAAGGAGTAGTCCAGTGGTGACTCAGTGGTGAGCAACTTATCCCCTATCCTAAGGATAGGGGATAAGTTGCAGATCGCGGGGGGTCCGACCGCTGTACAGAGCCCCGACAGCCCGCGGGAAGGGGGCGTGTCGACCTCCGCACGAGGCGGCGGCCGACACGCCCCCTCAATACAACTCTATGGCAGAGCCGAAGCGCTGCCTTCGGCAATCTCCAGCTCTGCCATAGAAATGTATTGAGGGGGCGTGTCGGCCGACGCTTCGTGCGGGGGTCGACACCCGCTATCTGGGCCAAGAGCCGGGGCCCCGTACAGAGAGATCGCAGGGGGCCCCAGCGGTCGGACCCCCCGCGATCTCAAACTTATCCCCTATCCTTAGGATAGGGGATAAGTTTTTCACCACTGGACTACCCCTTTAAGCGTTCATTCTTCTACATCTCTGCACATTCATTCATGTATACTCTGTTATATATAGATCCATACTATATACATCTAGTCAAGCGTTCATTCTTATATATACATCCACACATGCACATACATTAATTTATACTCTTACATATAGATCCATACTGTACACACAAAGTAAAGTGCACTCGCCATTGTATATTAAGATCAATAAAGTACTTCTATGTACGGATATTGGGCGACATTTATGTCTTTTTTAATATCGTTGTGAGGTAGAAATCGTTTAAACCCTGTCAGTACTTTCTATGTTTTGTACGTCAGTGCGAAAATCATCAATCGTGCGCAAACTTGTCGATAAATTTTGCATAAACATAGAGATTCCATCATGTTTTTACCGTCTGACGCATTGGTACATGCACTCCTCGGTGCTCTGTATTTGCGCCAAATCTGTTGCCTTTGCGCAAAGTTTTAATATCTAAACAAAAAATGCGCCATAGTAAATTTGTGTGTAAAGCAATTTTTTCTTTCTACGGTACACGAGCACGTAGAGAACATCGGAAAATATTCTATCGAAAAAGACGCACAAAAAGACGCAATGAAAGTCACTTCGCAAATTTATGCGCAAGAAAATACACAGGAAAAAGGGGTAAACTCAATGATAAATGTCCCCCATTGTGCCCATATAGAAGGGTTCATGCTCCTCTGTATAGACCTGTGTTTTCCAACCAGGGTGCCTCCAGCTGTTGCAAAACTACAACTCACAGCATGTGCAGAAAGCCAACGTCTTAGGCTCTAGAGCAGTGTTTGCCAACCAGGGTGCCTCCAGCTGTTGCAAAACTATAACTCCCAGCATGTGCAGACAGCCAATGTCTTAGGCTCCTGAGCAGTGTTTTCCAACCAGGGTGCCTCCAGCTGTTGCAAAACTACAACTCACAGCATGTGCCAACAGCCAACATCTTAGGCTCCTGAGCAGTGTTTCCCAACCAGGGAGCCTCCAGCTGTTGCAAAACTACAACTCCCAGCATGTGCAGACAGCCAACGTCTTAGGCTCTAGAGCAGTGTTTGCCAACCAGGGTGCCTCCAGCTGTTGCAAAACTACAACTCCCAGCATGTGCAGACAGCCAACGTTTTAGGCTCTAGAGCAGTGTTTG